>NC_043763.1:19560453-19830453 GCF_902148845.1 Salarias fasciatus | reverse complement strand
TCTACTGTACATGGCTGCTCATTTCAGCATCGGAGGACAGACAGATGGCTGCAGCCTGCAGGCCTCAAATGCATGCAGGCACACACACACACACACACACACACACACACACACACACACACACAAATGCATTTGTATCTGTGTGCACATGTGTTTGTGTGCGTACCCACAAAGTGCACACACACACACACACACACACACACACGTTACTACCCATGATGCATGCACGCATGCAGAGGGAGCGGTGTAGTTGGTGTGTGGTGATGTGGGCTGACAGATATTGTACACCTGCTTACACACACATACACACACACCGAGATGTAATTGCTAACCCAAGCAGTTATGCATCCTTGCATTGGTTCCGTCCATTTTTCTTTTCTTTTTGCTTGTTTTTAATAACTGATTATATACATGGAGCATGATCAGCTGGTTGTGGAACAGCGTGTCAGCTGCCGTGCATTTGAAAGGCGGACCTGAAGCAGGTATACGACGGGCCTCGTTGCTCCATCTGGAGCCCTCGTCTGCATTTGACGTCCCAAATCTGTTTGCATTTCTAATGTGAAGGAAGAGACAAATGACCAACATGCTGCTAATCCATCATCTTGTATTGCACAGTGAAAGAGAGAGAGAGAGAGAGAGAGAGAGAGACGGTGGCGGTGATTAGTTCTCCCCTCGTCACCGTCGCTCTCTCCTGGTCAGTTGTGTTAACCCCGTCTCAGACCTTCCTCGCTCCTCCACCGGAGATAAACCCAACAGATCCTCCACTGATCCTTCCACAGCGCATCTGGCAGGGATGTGTATCTGCTGGTTGAAAACTCTGAAAAGGAGCCAAAACATATCAGTTTGACTCATAATTGATACCAGTGTCGCACTCAGAGCCGTGCGCAGCTCCTCGTGCACAGTCCCCGTACAGCGGCGTGTTCCTTTGAGCTGCTGACAGCGTTCGGATGTGATTAAAGTGTAAGCAGAAGCCATCTTTGGATTCACCTCGGGTCTGTGGATATTTTCTAATTGCGTACACTTGACAGGGCAAAAAGGCCTGAAGTGGTCGATTCTGCGTGGTGAATGCTTCCGAACTGAGGGGCGACTGTGTGCATGGCGAAGTTCCTCGATGTCTTTGGGTGTCTCGTAGAGAAAGGAACGCAGGCAGCTGCTGGTGAATGGAAACGACAAAGCTTCACTCTGGCTCGTTAGATGGCGTCAGCTAGATGTTGCTAATTCAGAACTGCTTCTCCACACAGGTGAATGAGCTCCTGAGCAATTCACGGTTTACGTTCAACCCCCTCTTCTGTGTGTGTGTTTTTTTTCCCTCTGTTTTCCTCGGACAGCGGAGGTTGAGCATCCAGATGGCGCTCTGCTCTCCGACTCCCTGCCCCCCCACCCGCTCGGCCTGCCGACCCACCCGCTCGGCCTGCACCCCCACCCCCTCGACCCCAGCCTGGCCCACGCCTTGCCCCCCGGCCTCCACGTCGACCACGACCTGCTGACCTGCGGCCAGTGCCAGATGACCTTCCCGCTGGGGGACATCCTCCTCTTCATCGAGCACAAGAAGAAGCAGTGCCAAACGCCGCTGCTGCCCAATGGCTGCTACGACAAGATGAACGACCGAGGCGGCGGCGGAGGGGGAGGGGACGGAGGAGGAGGGGGCAGCCCCACTCTGCAGAGTCTTCATCACTTTGCCCAGCGGGGGGAGCTAAGGAAGGTGGTGGAGCCGGTGGAGATCGGCATCCAGGTCACCCCAGAGGAGGAGGAGGAGGTCGGGAGACGGGAACGAGGTGAGAGGGGAGAACAGACGCCCACCAAAGGAATTTGCCCCAAGCAGGAGAACACACTGGCAGGTAGGCCCAAAAGACACACACACAAACGCACACACACACACGTGCACACACACACAGCATCAAGATTTGGATATAGATCGACAAACGGCTCTTAAGTCGTGTAAACAAGTTTGGAAGGAAAAATGAAAAACTCTGTAATGTGCACAACAAACTTTTTAAAACTCAAGGCACAGATAATATGTTTTTGTTGTGGAAATCTCTCTAAAATAAGAAACCAGTGGACCTTTTGTGATTTTATGCACTGCTTTCCTGCCGGTTACATACACTGCGGTAATTTGAGTAAATTTCCTTTGCCAGTAATTTTGCTGTGTCTCGTCAGAGAGGTCACGGAAAGCCAACTTTATAGATTCTAACAGCTAAAATGTGAAATCTTGATCAGTAAAATGTGTTTTTTTTTTTTTGTGGCTAAATTTACCACAATTTCACTGACTTGGAGGGAATGGAGCCAGACGTTAGCTTCTCTTTCCTGTCATGATGGTACCGAATCTGGACACCTCCCTCGGAGAGTTGCGATGTTTCACACAGTTGCACCCATTTCTTGCATATCAAGAAACATCCTGACTGTCTCTTTTTAAACCACAGCAGCATTTTACTTCCTCAAACTCATGTATTTACCTTTGAAGGGGGTAAAAAGGCCATTTTGACCAGCTGTTTGTTTTATCTCAATAGTTTCTGTCGTCTTGTGGTCCAGATTTAAGCCTCTGCTCTAAAGAGCTCCTTTGGTTTCTGATGCTGAGAAGGAAGTGAATGAGTCAACAGACAGTGTGCATCATGTCGGGGGACGAACCCGTCTGTATCAGATCAGATTTGTAATGTTATGACTGCTATCGGCTGCTTTCGTCGGGCTGATTGAGTTGTTAGGCGGAAGCAGAACGAGGCGACCTTTTAGCTGGGGCAGCTCGCGAGAGCGCCGCTGCGCTATGCAGATTACATCCGCTCCGAATGTGCTCCGGGTCGTTCGATTACCTTCTGCTTGTGACGTGTTTGGGATGCGTTTCAATTAATCCACCCGCCACCTAGATATTCCACCAAGTAGCACAACACAGTAAGCATATTTCCCAAGTTGCTGAGTTGCTCCTGTCCAAGAAAAGTGTTTGGCCAGCACCACACCCACAGATCTCTCTGTTAATCACGCTGAATATATCTGACACCCAAAACAAAACAGAAAAACAAAAAAAAAAACAGTATAGCAGTATTGTGGTTTTTGTGAAGGCATCCTGTTGCGATTTAGTCTCTCCTCTCCTTCAAGGGAGTGAGGGATGTTCATTTCATTAGAGGAAGAGGACAACAGAGAGCAGCAGAGAGGAGGAAGAGGGGTGAGACCGGCACATTACCCACTCAAAGCTCTAAACCCCCTCAAGGACTCGGCTAGTTGAAACAAATTGTGCAAAACGTGACAGAGAGACTCACCCCGACTTTCATGGCGAAATCCAGCCTAAGCCATCTGCTTAAAAAGGTGAAAAGCTCATTAAAATTCAAATAAGCAAAGCCAGGGAAAAAAAAAACACACCATGTGAGGAGAAGGAGAAGGAAAAGACAGAGAAAGAGGGATTAAAAGGAGGCCAGTCTCTCCCCCGTTCTGCGGGGTGAAGCGGCGGTTTACCGGGAGAGTAGCTGCAGGGGAAGAGCACCCACAGTTATCTCTCCAGCCAGTCAAGACACTCAGAAAAGAGCCAGAGGAGGAAGACAGGATGTTCCCGTCTCCCTGCCTCTGCAGAGGTCAGCGTCGGCGTCGCCCGCTCCTCGGCGGCAGGTAGTCGTCAACAGCTAGCAGGTGCTAAACTCCCCCACGAGTCGCCGGCCGCGGAGAACTCTTTGAAGATGAAAGTGTGGAAAACATTTCTCCGGTGTGACACGAAATGTGAGAATGAGAAGCCACAAGCAGCGGCTAATGGCGATCGTTAAGAAGTACTCATCATTTTGAGGATAAATCCGAACTCCAGACCTATTTCAGCTTCCTACACCAAGCTGGGTTTGCTCACCTTCATGGTCATAATGCGTCCTGAACCTCATAGACCGAACTCCTGTAAGGGCAAATATACACGGCATCTAATGGATAACAAGAGGAACAAATGTGGGTTGTATTTAACATAGAGGAAAAGCGAAATAGCAACTAAATTAAAATGAGATTTGGTAAAGGTCACCCAACTTTTGCTTTAGAATGTGGATTATTTTTGGTTCAAGCGGACCAAACCCGGTCAATCTTGTGCCCCGCCCATGAAAAATGACTGAATTTTTCTCTTTTAAATTCATCTAAATCAACCAAAGTATTTCTGTGATGAGCGATTGGCTCATTTACCAGGCTGACAGCGTCCACTTCAGCTCCAGAGAGATGTGTGGGGAAGAGAGACGAGTGGACAAATTGAGTAATATTTCCCAGCATGCCTGGTCGCAGTACAGCGTTAGTACAGTAGAACTAATAATCATATTTAATAAAACATGCTGCTGTGGGACTGACTGTTTTAGACAAATCAGTCCAAGGAACAAATCAAAAGCAATGAAATAATTATTAATATAAAATAAGTTGCTTTCAGACTTCCAGCTGTAAACAGACAGTAAAATGCTTTTTATTTCTTACATAATTCTTATGAGCTACTATTATAGGAAATAATGATTCATTTTTACCAATAACGGGAAAAATGTGACCATTTTAGATGCAATAAAGCCAAAAGTAATTGCAATTTTCATTTCATAGAGCGACACCATGATGGCCAGTAAAACAGCTCTGAAAGGGCCACACATTGCCCGCGAGCCTTATGATGCCCGAGTAACATCCTATACCGAGCTTCGCTTTTGAAAGCTTTTTAAACCTTAAAAAAGTAGCATCCACAGCACATGAATAGCTTTTTCTGAATATTTAGAGTAGAACTGTGACCGGTTACCTCCTCTTTGTTGCCTTTACCCTTTTCGAACACTCCTGATTTGTGTCATTGTGCCATCTAAATAAAAACCCGTCTAGTTTTAGCGTTAGCAGCGGGCTAAATTTAGCAGCGACAGTTTTGGCTGGCAGCCACGCGAGGAGACGCGCTCACAGGTGACTCGGTAGCCCCCCCCCCCTCCTTCGGGGGAGTCGTCGACGGGGGCGCAAGTCAGTCTGCGGTTTGGCCCGGCGCTGTAAATACCGTGTCCGATCCCGAGCTTCATCAATATTTCACCAGGCTGCTGCGCCTCTGCCAGGCAGAGCCACCTGTGCCGCCGCCCCACATCTCTGCAGCGCGGCGACGGCGCCCCCGTAGCGGTGACCACTCACGTTGTCAGCGTCATTCTTATTTACGCGCGGAAAAACATAACCGCCGCCGCCCCCACCCCCAAACGGTTTAAAGTCTCGCAATATATCTAACTGCAATCCTCCCGTGAAATCAACCCCGCATGTGCTCCAAATTGTAATTGCACAATATTTCTTTATAACGGAAAGCGCAATAATTTTCGCATTAAAAGCCAAAACATATTAGCGGCTCAATTGGACGTGCACTGCGGCAACTGTAAACTATATTGCCCCCAATAACGTTTTATGTTTTGAAAATTACCCTCGGTGTTTTTTTTTACTTATTTATTTTTTTCTTTCCCGACAATTTCCAAATGAAATATGTCCAAGTAGCACCTTATTAACACGCAGAGAGGACGGCGACGCTTTATTAATCAAGGCGGGGTTTAATTCGGAGGGAATACGCTCGACTCGTAATCACCGAGGGGGGGACTGAAATGTGGCAGGTGGATTTTTTTTTTCCTCCTCCCCTCTTTTGTAAGTTTTTCCTCCTGTAGATTTTTTTACACCGAGACACAGAGAGAATGAGAGCGAGGGGGAGGGACGGGGGGGAAAACTGATCAGGGAGTTTGAATGTCACCTCAGAACACGACTGACGCCGCCGCCTCGTAATTGGCTCCCAGCAGGTCAAACTACTCCTTTATTCTCCGGCGTTTTTTCACCCGCATCCACGTGAAATGGAACACACGCTCATCCTGGGATCATGCCAGGAGGGTTTCTTTTGTTTTTCTTTCTTAGTTTTACCCCCTAAATTAGAAGAGGTGTTCCTGCTCTGTTAGTGGTTTCATCCCTCCATCAAGTAGAAAGGAGTGTGCAGCTTATAGTACGCTGCTTTTTCTGTAATGTTTCTAAAGAAAAGTCCTGTTTTGGTGCTTTTGATTCGGCGAGGCCTCATTTTCGCTGATAAGGAATATATCCAACATTAGAGCTGTTTCCTTCCTTTAATAAGAATCCTATCTCAATCAATACACTCACGATCACTGCTGCTGCATCTAAAAGTGGGGTCGTACTCACACGCTTGCGTCTTCTTCCCTAATCCCAATGATTCACACTGGTTTTGTCCCTCCTCCCCTTCACCCTCCTCCTCTTCCTCCACCTCTTATCAGAGCTTAATAACCCAACACGCTTCTCTCCTATATAAATACAAACCCCAGTCAATGTGCAAAAGTCGGTCTGTGGCCAAAAAAGCCCTGTCATTGCTGTTAATTTGACATCAGGTGGGGTATTTAAATAGTCCCTTCCACCTGCTTTGACAGCGTGCATGCGCCTGATAAACTGCAAATAAGCGTGACGTTATTTATTTATTTATTTATTTATTTTGCATTGAAAGTTGCATTTATTTTAGTGAGGATTAACTCAAATCAAGCTTTTTTTCTGCACGTAGGCTGAATCACACAGCTTTTCAGAAACATGCTAAATAAATAGAAGTGGCGCTAATTTGCCGCTACGGTCTGCACGAATCCAAGAAACTTCTATATGGATGAAGGAGGGTTTTTTGTTTTTTTCTTCTTTTGAAGCTTCACGTTCTTTGTTTGACTCATGCAGTATTAGTGACTCCCGGTCCAGGGATTTGAACTGGCAACCCTTTGGCACGGCGCGCCCTCCAGACTCCCAGGCGACCGGTCGTCAGGTTAACTGGCTGCTCCGGAGAGGTGGAGCGCTGACAGGCCGGATTAAAGAAAGAGAGAGAAACGTGTCATTTTTTTTTTTTTTTACTATGAGGCACACACTCACACTCACACACACACACACACACACACACACACACACACACACACACACACATACACGCGCACTCACACACCCGCGTTCACGCTGCGCCACACTTATCACACAGGAGTGTTTAACACCACCTGACACAGTGCTGTGCAGCCCTTAAAGCCTTGTCAGCTAGGGTTTAATTCAGACATTTAACTAAGTCCAGTTGGAGTGGAGACACACACACACACACACACACACACACACACACACACACACACACACACACACACACACACACACACACACACACACACTAACATACATGCAGCCTGTCAAATGGCTCTGTCAGATTAAAAAGGTGTCGTCATATCTGAGTTTGTCAAAACTACTCACTCCTTTACATGTGCTTGTGTGTGTGTGTGTGTGTGTGTGTGTGTGTGTGTGTGTGTGTCAGCTGTCTAGCTCTACCTCTGCTTTCACACCCACTTTTTCTGTCCTTCTCCCTCAGCCTTCTTCTGTTTGTTCCAGTTCATTCTCTCTGTCTTTCACACACAGATGGTTACTCGTCCACATTTAGACAAGGAGCTCTCTCGGTTTATCTGTCTGTCTCTCACACACACACACACACACACACACACACACACACACCCACCCAGAAACACATACACACACACACACACACACACACACACGCTCACACACATTTGCGCTAAGTTGATTATCAGACAGAAAGGAGAATATTTAATTCCCGTTATTTTATGTGAGCTGTGCAATTTGCAGAGTAAGAAGAAGAACTCTCACAATATAAAGAATTATTTTCAAAAATATCTACAGTATTTAAATCTTGTGTAAACATTATGCACTTGGCCACACATGCACATGCACACACACATACACACACACACATGGATATGCACATCTTCAATGAATAATGACTGAGCACAGTGGTGTGTCCCCTAAAATATTTACCATATGCTTATTTATCTTCCAAATGAAACTGCACAAAGACTTGACAAAGAGCTACGACGCTGAGTGTGTGTGTGTGCTTGTGTGCACGCGCCTGTGTGTGTGTGTGTGTGTGTGTGTGTGTGTGTGTGTGTTTGATATAACAGCCTGTACTTTAGAGGCATTACGGCGCCCGCTGCTCTTGTTTTTTCGCGTTGTTTCAATAAAGCTGGGAGGCCTCTCGGATGGAGCGACGGCCTTTTTGAAGTGGTAATTACTCGGGTTTGTATCGCGGCTCGCTCGCTCGCTCTCCCTCCGTCTCTCTGCCTCTCTTCCCCCCCCCCTCCGTGTGTGTGCTTCTCGTGCTAGTTTGGGGTATTTGTGTGCGCGCGCGTGTGTTTTCCCATCGTACGAGCACCGATGCATTTTTAATAGGCCCTGAAAGGGTGTGGACACACACAAACACACACACACACACACACACACACAGGAAGAAGTGGAGAAATCTCATTTTCAGTCTCGAACACTGCTGGAAAAGTTACCAATGAAGAAGTAATTAGATTAGTGCACTAATTGCTCTAATTGACTTTGCTTGTTTTGTTAACAAGGGTTAGCATGCTGACGCAAACAGCTCCTCTTTACTCCGTATAATCAATGCTTGAATATTAATATATTTGTTTTGCACTTATTTTGATAGCAGTGTTGTGTTTTTGTACCAGTGGGGAGGTTTTGGAAGCGCTACTGTCACTAGCATGAAAAAAAGACTACAGTGTGATTTCAGGATACACAATATATCGCAATTTAATCAATACTGGGATAAAGCAGGTATAATATTCATATTGCAGAAGACAGAATGAAGTAAATTCAAATAAATTATACTTCCATGCACTGTGCGTTCACTTTCTGCATATTCAAAATGACAACATTTTAGCATCGTACACTGAAATGTTTGTCCTTATCTGTATATTGTAATGTATCGCATGGTGAAACCAGCACACAGGAAACAACTGCATGGACACAGCCCGACATGTTGGTGACAGTGTTTTTGACGATGGCTGTGGATGTCGTTGATGAAGTTTGGTTTAAAAACCTTCGACTTGTTTGGAATGCCTGATCACATCGTGTTCACCGGCCTCATTGACCTGTGTGGCGCGCGCTCAGATCGCTTGAAGCCCGTGACGGTAAGGCACATTTGCGGCCCTGCTTTGTATTTGCATTGCATTACGTGCGTCTGAGTGGAGGAGCCTCATTTCCTCCATCTTCTCCTCCCTCTCCGCCTGCCTCTTTTCCACGTGACGTCGCCACCTTTCCTCTGTAAATCCGACGTCCTGGACACAAACCAGACACGGAAAGCAGAAAAACAAGTGCGACACGAAGGTGGGGAGAGACGGTGAAGGAGTGGAGTACAGAGCGAGAGAGAGAGAGAGAGAGAGAGAGAGAGAGAGAGAGAGAGAGAGAGAGAGAGAGAGACTTCACCATTAATAGAGCATCTCATCTCTTGCGCTTCTTAGCATTTTCAAAATCCCTTTTTGCGATTTTCGCCCTGTCGCCTCTCTCTGCTGCGTTAATCACTTTGCATGCACTCATTTAAATATTAAAATTTTCTTTAATCATCAAAGCCAGTGAGCATCATGCATATTCATATCATCTTACCCCCCCCCCTCCACACCCCCTCCCTCCCTCAAATGCCTCCATCCCCTGGATCTCAGGTTCATTACTCTGCTGCGCAGCCATTAGCCACTTCCCTAATCACACAGTTTGCACACACAGGCCGGCCCGTGCATGCACACGCGCGCACGCAGCTAGCCACCAGCGCTAACCAGTGCTAATCCGCTAACCAGACCAAAACACACACAGGCATCCCTCCAGTCTAAACTGAGCGCGCAGACTTGTCATCCATCCTGGCTGCTGGATGGCTGGAGCTGGGAGTATTTGTCAAGAGGCTCGACGAAACACCCTCATTTGCATAATGACTTTGTAGTTCTGCATTAATAAAATTTGCATATGAAGCCGTGTTAATTACTCCTGATCAGCCTTTTTTGCATTCATGCATGGTAATTTTCGGCGACTTGCAAAAAAATTGATGTCCTGGCGTCGGTGATGAGATTGGTGGAGGAGGCTGTGCGTGTGTGTGCGTGCGTGTGTGTGTGTGTGTGTGGAGGACGGGGGTGTGGAGATGATGAAGGTGAGGCGTGGAGGGGGAAGTAAAGGGAGGGGGTGGATCGTGGGGGTTGTTTGGGGCATTATCAAAGCAGAATAGATGGCAGATTGGTGTGGTTTGCTTTTCAGGCGGCGGCTCTCTTTCTGCCCATAACTTCTGTTGTCAAGAGTGAAGAGAGAAGCTTTTCAGTAAAATCCTCATCTAATTTTATTGTGCAACACACACGCACACACACACATATGCGTATTCACACTGGCTGGCTGGCAGCCATTCGTCAATCCATTGTTTACTCTCGATTCCTCATCTCAAACAAGCAAAGACTTCTCAAACTGTCAGGTTTGATCAACAATGGATAATATTCACAGACTTTTTACAAAGGATTTGGGGATTTAATAACCATTTGATGTCTTCTTGACGTTGCTCACTGTCGTGTCGTCGGCACCGTATCTTTGGTGACTGCTGAAGACCCTCGGCGGTCCCTGGACCCCACTTTGAGGAGCACTCGGTTTAATGGCCGCCGAGACGTGACGTCTTGCTCTCCTGTTTGCCTTTTAATAGCTTTGGAAAACCAGCTCCTCTTTGTTGAAAATAGCATCTAAGTGAACGAAGGTTGATTTTAGAAGCTTTCCATTTATTTAAGGCTTTTCCCTCAAGGACGAGCTCATTTGAATTCCCCACAGGGCCGATCAGGTTTAATAAACCTCATGCTTAAACCAGTTAGAGACTTTCTTCATGGTCCCTCCAGAGTTCAGGCATTTATTCACGTCCCCCCCCCCCCCCCCCGCCTTTGGTACGTAGCTTGTGGTTTTGGTGCCGTGTGTTTTCTCTCAGATCTGCGAAAATCAAGCAAATGAATGTGCGGGTTTTTTTTTTCTTGGTGGTCTCTTGATTCATGTGAGTGGATTTATGGCCAGGAAATAGGAGTGCGGTGAGTCCGGCGCAACGGCTAATGCGAAGGCATGAACGGTATGCGCATGAATCAGAGCCGACCGGGGTTTTTAAGGTGACGTTTGGAGGGATCCTCAACATTTTCCAGTTTTTGTCATCATTGAAGTTTTTTGTTGTTTACAGGTTTCACTGAATCCTCCCTTTTACCCGTTCTGTATTTAGCAAAATCAGTTTCTGGAGCTTTTACTAATTTACTAGAGAAGTTTCTTGTTGGTCAACTACATCTATATTGAAAGAAGAGTGACCTTTTATGGGAAAACCAGCCACATATGGACAGCACAGCTTTTTCTTAATTTTATAAAAGGGTAAAAATGCAGGAACTGTTATAAAACACACCACTTTTATCCAAAAAAACTAATTTATTTGCAAGACACTGGTACCAGGAAGGTATTAGGATTGAGTATTGGAGACATCTAGTGAAAATTTTAGGATTTATTGACCTCTTTTGACTGTAAGTTCTGAAATATGTCAGTTTGTTCTATTCTAGACTTTCTGGCAGATTTGTATTTTCTCTGATAGCACTCGAGTGGAAAACTGCTCATAAAGGGTTAATCCTTAAAAAGACTTAACATTCTTTAAAAAAAAAAAAACTGAATAAAATAGAGCAAATTTCGAGGCACTCTGCTGTTTTCAGTTCCTAAACTTCTAAATAAAACCTTTGAAGTGAGCTCTGGTCTGTTTGGAAAGCTCATCTTTAGAGTATTACCAAATGACCACCTTATATTCATGCAATGCCCTGTTCCAGTAACTGAGGGACTGACTTTAGTGATCACTGCATTTTCTTCGGGGGAATTCAGAAAAGACTTCAGCAAAAAAAAAAAAAAAAAAAAAAAACAATGAACAAAATTCTAAGATGAACTTTGTCCTAAAACTCACACTTCTTCTCAAGTGTCTCCTCAGCTGTGACGAGCTCTTTAGTCGATATCCGTATGATATATGTGTGAACAATCCTGTTGATAGGAGAGCTTTTCATGTAGCATATTGTCGTCTGGTGGCACTGAGAGATCAGATGGAAGGATGAAGCAGTCGGCGGAGCTGTGCTTGTCAGGGAGGAGTGAATGGCGGCAGGAAGCTGAAGGAGCAGCCTCGTACGGGACGCAGAGCTATACCTCCATCTCCACGCACCCCGGCCCGGCTGGTGATGGTTCAGGCCGGCACCGGCATTCACGCATTGTGTGTGTGTGTGTGTGTGTGTGTGTGTGTGTGTGTGAGTTGTGTTTACAGAGAAATTGTGTCCAACACTTCCCGTTCTGCGTGTTATTCTGTGTGCATACACCTCAATTTTTGTGTCAATTGGGGACATGAGCTTGGCTGTGTTTACGCTGTTCACCGTATTGTTAGCGCGCGTCTTTTTTTTTTTCTTCTTGTTCTTCTTCTTCTTCTTCTTCACATCGCATTGTGTGAATGCGAAATGTGGCTCGTGAAAACATTTTTTTTTTTTTTTTTTTTTTTTTGTCAGAGGCTGTTCCAGTGAATTTTTAAACAAGACAGACGCCCCATCTGAGCTCCATATGATCACTTCTTACAAAAGGCCTGACACATTTACCCAGTGACCGTCAAACTTCCCTCTCCCTGCACACTCTGAGGTTTATACTTAGTAACAGACTGAAGGTGGGTGTCACATCCTGGAACGCGCTCCATCTGCAAGCTCAAGCAATATTTCACAATATTTCTATGTGAATGCCGTGTGAAATTTAAGTGTTTTTCTGTTCAAGTTGGCTCAGTCTTCCTTAATTGTTCAAACACAAGACGAGATATAAAGATTTGTGATCCTACATTAGAGAAACGCTAATGTTTCCAACTTGTAACCTGTGGACCTGTTTTCAGTGGTTCCTATAGCACTGTTATCGTGCAAACGGACACCCAAAACACAGCAAAGTTTCCCGTTTCCAGTTGATAATGTTGTGTAAATGTGGCTTGAAAGTATTTAAACTCAAGTAAAGGAAATGAAAACTGCAAGAGTGTGTTTTGCTGGTGTCTTATGTGTCAGTAATCTTTTGTATGATCACTCATATCTGGGTCTGTTTTCACTAAAAATGAAATCTCTCCTGCTGTAGAAGTCACTTATCAGGTTGACTCTAATTGATGGATGGACGCACACTGAAAATACTCTGCTTATAGTGCATTGTCATGTTACACACAGACAATTTTGCTTTATATTAATCAGTCTTTATTATCAGTGCTGATACTTCGTGTCAGAATTAATACCAAAACCTGTGCATGTTACTGTTTTGGTATTTGAAACTCAAGGTAAATGTATGTTTCCAGGGCTGGTCGTTGCATCTCATGGTTTCATTAGTGGAAAAAGTAATGTGATTTTCCACACTTGTGTGGTCAGGACACCTATAGAGCGCTCCAAGACAAAAGCAAAGGGTTTCTTAATGGTTAACATCTTTCTGTTACACAAGGGTACTTTAGTTTGCTTTTTTTCTTTAGACTTGCCTATTTCTTAGTAAATTACTGGGTAATTTAATGCGTTTGGCACCCTAAAGAGTATTTAGATCAAATGAAAGCATTAGCCTTTAGCATGAGACAAACAAATCGCTGCAAACCACTTCAATTAAGGCAACATCATTCAGACTTCAGCACAGAGGAATGAGGGTGCAGGCGTCCCGACACTGTCCGAGGAAGCTAAACGCCACAAAGCCAGGAGATATTTTAGAGAGGGAAGGTTAAAAAAAAAAAAAAAAAAAAAAAAAACTCGAGAGAGAGAAAAGCAAATGAAGACTGCGCTCGGCTATTTGTCACGCTCAGTTCCTGGTGTCTGGAAGGTGTTTCCTCAATGACACTGCGAGGCAGGAAGTTCCACTTAGGCTGAAATAAATAAGAGTCACTGGGTGTTTATTATGAAGCCCGACATCTTGGCGTCTGATTTACAGCAACAAACATTTGGCACCAAACACCAGTGATGGGTACAAGAGAAAACAGAATAAGCAGAGCCTCCAGTATCACTTATTACATTTTCATGCAAAGACGGAGTCGCCCACTCGCTGTGTCCTGTATGAATTAGGGTGTTAAGTGTCCCACATATCAAGCCTCCCTGAGTGTAAGTAGATGCTTGCTGGAGCTGCGGTGTCTTCATGCCACAGTGTAGAATAAACTTGACAGCCATCTGGCCTGAGTTGGTCATGAAAAAAATGTTTGGCATGTTGGTCAGTCTTTGATCTTCTGCCTTTTTTTTTTTTTTTTGTTTCCTGAATATCTTCTGCCTTCCAGCTATGTCACAACGCCACAAACTTCTCCGAATTAACTCTCGAATTTTGCTCGGACTGCGACCAAGTCGCGGGGATTTTCTGTGGCAGATTTCCTCCCGCTGAGTCTCGGAGACGCCGCCGCGCTTTGTCTTGTCTCCCCACTGCCAGAACAGCCTGCTCTTTCTCACCGGCTTTGAGGATCTGAATCCCCCAGCCTTTCCTTGTGTCGTCTATCAACCTGACACTGGTGGCTTTCACTACAACTCTGCATACAAGATTTGATTTTTTTTTGTAAAGTCAGAGATGGCAGCGAGCGAAGGGGGGGGGGGGGGGGTGGGCGGGAGGGAGGCGAGCACGTGCAGCAGAAACAGACACAACACGGAGAAAGGTAGCAGCGACAAGACAACAGGCCGTTGCAGCTCCGCCGACAGGGCGATGCTTCAAAAAAACAAAACAAAACAAAACAAAAAAAAAAAACCTTTTTGGACCAAACAGAAAGAGACATTGCAATTGACGGAAAAATAATCTGACTGTATTCTCGCTGCAGCGGCTCCGGTCTGGCCACACACTCACAGGATGGGATAACCGCCGCATTCTGCGGAGTTCGGGCGACTCATGACCGCCCCTCTCCTCCACAATAGTCTGTTGGCGTTTAGCGCCGGCCAAATCACCACTTAACAAAAGCTAATTTCTCACTTGGTTAAACTGGGAAGGATTAGGGGCCCTGTGTTGGCGCAATCCATGTTTGGTGAAGAGTGAGGGATGGAAGGATGTTAGGAAAGGATTTAAACCTCAATTACAAGGGACTGGGGGCTTTTGTGCGTCCGTGGCGAAGGTGGCTCGCTGAGGTTTAGCGACTTTGCTGTAAATGTTTGCTGCCCTGTTGTGCATGTGTGTGTGTGTAGGTGTGTGTGTGTGCATGTATGTGCATGCAGCTGAGTGTGACATAGCCTGACAAATACATGTTGATCCCCTTGTTTAGGAGGGTTTAAATCTTCCTAGTTTCACATACTTACTACCCAGGCCATATGCGAGGAGGGACGACATACAATCAAAGCTCGTGACACAAGAGCAATTTAAAACCCTCCTGATTGTTCTCTGTGTTGGAAACTGCTAATGGTTCGTGACTATATTTTCCCTCTGCGGCAGGGCCCCCTTAAAAAAAATTCCCTTAAAACCGCTTAAAACCCGTTAATAACCTTAAATCTCTCCTTCATCCAGCATCACCAGCCACCGGAAAGCCCCCTCCCCACAGCAGTCTCTTTTGCAAACCTTTCAAATTTCATCAGGCTTTAAACAAAATGCGTTTTATATTACTAAAGGGATCTGAAACCACTTTCACGAACACCTCTCTAAAACACAGAAATCAGGAGCAGTTTGCGATTGTTTTACTCAAATGGACCGACTGGCCTCCCTTGTTGTTTGGTTTTACACGCAGCCCCTCTGGTTTGAGCACAAGAAAGGGCGAATCTCAGTCGAACGCTTTATGAAGAGCTTGTTTGAGGGTGTTCGGGCTTTTCGTGAAAATGACTGAATATTGCTTCATCTGTCTGCGTTAGACACCAGCTTTTCTACTCTGACTTCATCTTTGAATTATCGAGGAGGCGCCACTCATTTCCAAGATTAACCAAGCCTTGAGCGCCTTTAATTTTGACTTTCAGTTCCCTGAAAGGTTTCTGCGGAAGCCTTTCAATGCATGTCGCCTTAGACTCTCAACATCTTCCCATCACCAAACATCACCAATCACAGTGGAGTTTCTTCTACAGTCGGCACCAAAATAAACATTACTTGTGTGCTGGTGTCCCAAATAAAAATGTAGCATTTTCAAAGCTTTGTGGATGTTTCAAGCATTTTTTTTGGCAACTTGCACTCGATGCATGTGCCCAGTGCTTGTCATCAAATATAGTGTTGAGAGGGAAAAACACAACAGTGTTTTAGTTACTGTGAGAAATGTAAAGCATCTCTATCATTTATGTTCAAAATTCAGACTAATGTTAGAAATCATTATTGATTTTAAGGTTAAAGGTAGAAAAGTGGAAATTTCCATGTTTAATGATGCTTTAATGGTGTGGATGAGGGAGCTAAGGCTTCTCTAGTGATGCAATAGATTTGAAGAAATAACATTACGTTTGAGAATGTGACACACATTCTTTGGTGCTTTTCACCCCAGGTCAAATACTTCATGTTCTTTAGGCCTAATGAAGTGTGAAAGGTGTTCTGGGTTGCGAGTGGGAATCTGTCGTTACCTTGTGGAAAGAAGTTGGAAATCCGTCTGCGGAGCTCGACGATGAGCCATTAAACCGAATCAGTTGCGTCTCAGAATTTCAGGCACACGGAGGTCAGAGGAGTTTGAGGGAAAGTACCAAATAACACAAGTCTTTGCTCCCTGTCCAAACCGTTTATCATCAAGTCTTCAAACCCCGCAGCCCAAACATTTGCTTGATTTTTTTTTCCTTTCACTTGTCTTTCACCGAGGATTTCGACATCGTGTTTTAGTGCGAGGGACATTCTTGGTTGGCAGTGATGTAAAAACCCGAGCAGCTGTCTCTCGCTGTATCGCCAACCTACGACCGGGCTTTCAGCATCTCTCCTCTCCTCTAGACTTTGTTTTTCAGGGGTGGGGAGTTAGCGAGGCAGGGGGGTGGGGGGTGTGAGGGGGCGAGCGGGATAAAGAGGGAGTTAGATTTCTCCCCCCGAACACCAAACCCTTTCGTTTGTATCAAAGCTGTGCCTCACCCCCGCTGACACCCCTGAATTATTCACTTAGAGGAAAAGATAAACAAAGCTTGCTAGCTACAGTTGTTCTATTGATTTCTCTGGGCAACATCACAGATAACAAAAAAGAGGGCTGGAGGAGAGAAGCTGGTGAGGGCTGCTGCTGCTGCTGCTGTCTCTATTTTTTTTTCCCATCCGTAAATAAATCAATAACACGTGAAGTTTTTTTTTTTTTTTTCTCCCCCTCCTGAGAAAGCAGCCCGTGTCCTGTTTCCCAGGAAGGCGAATAATGAATTTATGTGATATTTTTTATTTGCTGTTATTTAGGCAGTGAGAGCAAGTGTCTATAAGGGCTTTTCCCATGTGGGAACGGTCTTTTCTACCTGTTGGTTAGGCTAAAATTGCCCATTGCGGGGATAATTTGCCGTTCGGAGCGAGGTTGGGGGTTGGCCAAGTAAACAATGCTGGCTGAGGGCCAACGGCTGGCAGTGCTGCTCTGATTAGAAACAGGCCGATCCTCTTCATTCTTCCTTTTATTGCCTTTACGCACCGAGAATGAGTTTCAAAAGAAACGCTGCACTTCAGTATTGGATCATGGCTGGTTATTAATTTCAGAGGCATGCGCTCGTTGCTCGGCTGTATCGCTCCCTGTGTGTGTGTGTGGAGCGCGCGGACTTGTCTTAACTGCCCCTTCGACGCCGCTTGTAGCCTCGCAAATAAAAGGCATACCTGGGAGAAGATGGCAGTTCAGTGGGTGGACTGTTTTCACGCTCCTTAATCACCGGAGGGTTCTTCTCTACTGCTTCTCCCTCCGCTGCCCTCGCAGCGGCATGCGACTCCTGACGCAGGCATTCAAACCCGCAGCTCGGTCCCAGGCGTGTGTGATCGGTCAGCGGATGAAGCGCGGCCGGCCCCCGGCGGGCGTCCACTGGACCACAGGACTCTTTCCAGCAAGAGAAATCAGATCAGTGCATCGAGGCCAGCTTGGCGGGCCGCTGGACAGGGTCCCTCATAAGCCAGCGTGACCTAAATGGTCAGTACTTGAGTCTAATTAGCAGCAGGGCTGGCTGGAGTATCGGCGCTGACACTGGAGCTGCGTGTGGAAACAGAAATGTCAGTCCCACTTCCCAGGAACATATTTAGACCACTTACCAGTCTTCAAAATAAGGCAGCTATTTTTATTACATTCACTGTTTCTCTCTCACACATAATCCCTGAAACACAGCTCTTGTTTTAGTCCTGTGGGCTGTGTTCTGCTCAGTCATGTTCACTGTTGAATTCAGATGTTTGTTTTTTTTTGTCAGCATTCCCAGATCAAATTTCAAAATAAGAGCATGGATCCATAGGTTTAAAATCTTTTCTGCTTTTTTTTTTTTTTTTTTTTTAACAAATTACTGGTCAGTCAGTGTATTTTGAGTATTTTCCTCCAAGATAGTATTTCTTAGTCAGCAAAAAAAGAAAAAAAAGAGTCACTTTTGCCTGCTTTGAGCCGTCTTGCGGGAGGAACCTTCGCTCTCTACGGGCGATCTGGATTAAAAACTCTCCACTCGCAGTCTGTTGGTTGGTCATCAGTCTTCAGGAATGCGCTCTGCACATCAACCTCCACAGATATACGAGTTGACATTCGGACAAGATCCTACAACTAAACAGTGTCAGAGATGACCCACAGATCCGGCTGCCTCAGAACACTGTGAGAGATTTATCAAATGCATTTTTACCCATTCCCTGTCGTTTTTGTTTCCCCTCAGGCTGTGGAAGCTAAACACTCCGTGTCTGTAGCTCTGAATCAGGCGGTGCAGTGCCTTGTTGTTGGTGTGCCCCACCAGGCTGATCCAAGCGTGTTGAAAATGCATTCTGGAGATTTTAGCTCGCGCACCGTCGCATGTCGGTTGCTTCGGAGCGGATGAACTCGCTCTGTTTATAACTTCATCAGCAAATAATGCCTCTTATATTTTGGTCCAGCCGACGTATGAGAAAACTACTGACGCACCGCTTTATTGGTTTTCTGACTATGGAACATGTTCGAAAAAAAAAATTGTAATAAAAGCAGAGAATTTCTCCTGTAAGTGATGGGGGCAGCACTGCAGGATGTGTGTGTGTGTGTGTGTGTGTGTGTGTGTGTGTGTGTATTGGTATGAGGAAATGAAAACAGATTGGACTGGTTATGGGAGCAGGCCTGCTCCTAGTTAGCGAGGGGGAGGCTGCAGGAGAGCTGAGGGGCTGATCTTCCTCTCCGCTCTGGACCAGAGTGGGTAAAAAAACACAACAAATAAAACAAAATCAACATCCTTTCTGTCCAGTATTTATCAAGAGCTCTTCATGGGTGAGAATGAACTCCGGCGATACAAGAAATTACAGAGACGCTGACTATGAAGGCTCGTGAATGTGTTTGGCTGTAGATCCTGAACGTTACAGACGACTGGCTGCACAACAAGCAACCAGCAGCTGCATCGTTTCACTTTTCATCCTTCTTAACTGACCTGCTTGCAGGAGATGTGAAGCTACATGTGAAGCTCAGCGGCTACGGCAAGGCAACTTGTTCAATATTTTATGCTTTTTTATTGATATCTGAACTGCTTAAAGGTCCAATGAAACATTTATCACAGTGGCGCCTGGCTCATTATAATTGCATATATTATTTCCAGCAAAACCTAAATAGAGAGAGTGTGTTCTCAGTGTTTTTATCGGCTAATCATGCTGTACGTGGGCTAATGTGCCTCTTATGTGGACGAGACTAAACAATTCGTCTGAAGAAGTTCAAAATAAGGAAATGCGATTTTATTCATGCTCTTTAATGTCTTTGACTTTCCATATTGCATTTTTAAGTCACAATATCTCCAGCTATTTTACAATCAAATGATACATTCAGATCTGTTTCTCGTCTTAAATATTCCTTATGAAACAAATAAGCAGCTCGGTCACAGGAACACGGTCAAACCAAACCACCGTTTGATCCTTGTTAAGAAGGAACGAGGTAAAAATAATAGGCTCAGAATTAACTACATTCTCTTATGAATTGAGTTTAATTGGACTCTTCAAACTTCTGTGACATATTTATGCCACATAAATCAAGACTGTCATTTCGACAGCAGAAAAAAAAAAAAGGCTGCTCAGTGGCTCTCCCCTGTACTTCGTCGCTGCCTGCAGGTATATACTTTTCCACGGACTCCGCCGCCTTTTTCCAGGGCTCTTCAGTCATCCAAGGCCTTATAAGGGCCTCCAGCAAGGACCTGTCCCCTCATCCCTCTCTCCGTCCCCTCATCCCTCCATCCGTGCCCTCCCCTAACCCCCCCGCCAGCTCCTCTGGTCTGCATCTGCTCTCGACCTGCTGCGCCTCCCTCCCTCCTCCTCCTCCTCCTCCTCCTCCTCCTCTCCGGCTTCTAGCTGCTATTTCTGTATAAACAAGTGGAGTCCGACCAAAACACTCAGACCCCCGGGCTACACTCCTTCACTGTCACCCCCCCCCACCCCCATCCCCTCGTCCCCTTGCTTCACTCCGCCATTTCTTCTTCTTCTCCTCTCTGCTTCCGTCCCTGCAGGTGAAGGCAGTCGCCTCAGACACTCCTGTGCTCCGCGGTTACACGGAGAAGAAGACATTTAATGGCTGTTAAAGGTTACGTTCACAAGGAAAGAGGAGAAGTTGAAAAGGTGAAGCTGATCAGCGGGCATAATGTCGTACTCATAAACCGGGGATTACGTTCAACTCCGTCTGGTTCAGTGCTGAGGCGAAGGAAGGGAGGAACAATAGAGAGAGAGCGAGAGAGAGAGAGAGAGATTTTCTCCTTGATGCCGGTGTCAGGCGGAGCTGTAGTACGTCTTATTCAGACAGGAGGTTCACCGCTACATCATAGTCTTGGATGGAGCCGGAGCATGTGTGTTTCCAGGAGACTCCCACTTGGCAGCCAGTGATTTGGACGAGCTTCATGTGAGCCGGAGGAGGGGCGGGATTTGGACGGGGCAGGTGACAGGGAGACGTAAAAGGAGGAAGCCGAGGGATCCAAAAAACGGGCTGGGACCGTCCCAGTCAAATCAAGCCCGTGGCAGCGTTTCTCCATTGTGGCTGCAGAGAGCAAGCCAGCGCTTCACCTGACAAGATGTCGATGGCTTTAACCTCCAGAGACAACAGCGCAGATTGGCCGCGACGGAAGGCGTCTCCGTTTTAACAGAGAGGATCTGCTCGCGCACGCACACACACACGCATTCGTCAGCCCTTCACAAGGCGTCGGCGCACGTTGTGGGGCGGTCGATTCATACCTGATCAATTTCGTACCTCAGTGATTTCGTACCGACTTATTTCGTAGCTGAATTAACAACCTTGGTTAGTGTAGGTAAACCGGCGTCGCTACGAAGGGCACAGGGACACGAGGGCCTCTACTAAAACCATCGTTTGTGGAGTTTATTTACTCCCATTAATCTGGGATCTATGATTAACGTCAAGTAGGCAGTAACTAGTAGTGTGTTTTGACTTGTAATCCTCCGTTATGCTGGAAACATCGCTCATAAGAGCTGTACCATAATTGTGGACACAAATCGACTCACTTTTGCTGGAAATACACCTTCAGTGGATCTAAACATTTACATATAATCTCGTCCATAATCTGCTTCCTCTCTGATTTAATCTAAACTGTTAATATCATCGTCATAACTGCATGGATCTGCTGTAAAGGCCTGTCAGATTATTCAGTAGCAAACTGGAAAGGGATTTCCTTCATTCTACATCTGTTAGTAATTGTTATAACACCTAGTACCCATCTTTGATATTTTCCTTTTAAAAAAAAATGTTGGCTAATATCAATTATCTGGTACGGTTTTACATTTACAATGACAATTTTACGTGGGTGTTAAATGTGAATTTATTGCAGAAGTCAAGGTTTGGAACCGTGACGGTTCCACATCACAACACGGCCATAAATACACAATGACCCATTCATGTCTTCATTAAATCGGCCCCCATTATCGACATGTGACACACTGCAGCTCGGCCTCACCCAGTTCCATGAAAAACACTCAAGACCAAACAAGCAAATGAGACACACACACACACGGAGTGGAAGTGCCATGTACCAGGTGCGCTCTCTGAGCGGTCTGTGTTTGTGTGTGTGATGTCCAGGATTACGTCCCTGCATGCAGCACAGGCTGCGTTTTCGAGCTAGGATGAAACCTCGTGTTGTGGCTACCGGTGGCAGCAAGTGTCTCTGTCTCACACACACACACACACACACAAACACACACACACAGCTTCACACACACTCCCTAGGTGCAGCGGTGCGGGCCAGTGTGTGGGATTAGCTGGTATGCTCTGGCACTCTCCTCTGGTAATCCCTCTAATTTGTTAACAGGGCACAGAGACAGGGACACACACACACTCTCTCACACACACACACACACACGCACACACACACTCTTACCGGGGAAGTTTGTTTTGGATTGCATCTCACTCCCCGGTTTTGACTACATGACCACTTGTCACGTGGCGTGAGGGATGAAGACTCTCTCCTTTGTGCTCCTCTTCCTCGGCTCCCCTAATGAGCTGAACGCATTCTAATTTGACTATGATCGGCTAAGCCTTCCTTTAAAATTCATAGCATAAAAATGTCAAAGCCCCCCCCCCCAACCCGCCTCCTCCCCCCGTCACGCCGCCCCCGCCTCCTCGCCTCGTCACGGGCGCGGGGGCTCACACACACTCGTGCGCGCACACCTTGCACAATGCTAATCCTTTGCTGGCTGGAGAACACGCAGAGAAGACGGAGTAACGCTAAAGTTCAGCGCACGCTGGGATGAAAGGAGGACTCGCGTAAATGACACAAGTTCCACAAATGGAGAAAATAAAAATAAACGTGTTGGTTTTTTTCTTTTCTTTTTTTTTTTCTTTTTTCGTGGTTCTGGCGAGATGAACCAGCTCGGCTGGATATCAGCGCTCCCTGTATTCCAGCCACCTGTCAGGTTAATTTTCACAAACTGAAGTCTTGCTTTTGAGTTGAGAAAGTGCGATCCTGGGAATCTTTCACCGTTGTCTAGATATTTAGCATTTTATGTCATTTCTCCTGTGGTCGTGAAATCAAGCTGTTGAATGCACTGTGATGTGTATCAATTAATTAAATAAATGAAAATGAAATTAAAAAAAAAAATGCAAGAATTACTTTTTAGTAACATGTTTTGGAATAAATGTATTTTCCTTTATATTCTCCCCCCCCCCCAAAAAAAAAAAAAGAAAAAAGAATGATTGCAATAACCACCACATCCTTCCTGAACTTCCCAAAACTTTCCGATCACTTTGACACATCAAACCAGGCAAAAAAAAAAAAAAAACTATTCAGAACAAACTGTTGGAGAGAAACCCAGCTTGTGGCATGTCGGCCGACAGTAACAGCCTGTATAGCAGCAAGAGTTTGGGGTTTGCCTCTTGGTCTTTAGCCAACAGCATCTGTGGCGAGCTGAGCTCAGAGATGACTCAGTTTCCCCGCAAGGATTCTTTTTTTTTTGACCGGAGATCGTGGAGCTGTGAGGACGCCGTAAAGCGAAGCCGCCGACTCCGACGCGGCGGATGAAGACGGCCGTCGGAGGGGAAGGCCCCACGCCTCCGCCGCGCCGGTACCGTCGGGGTGGTTTAATTAAAGCCGCCGCTGTGTGGTCCTTGTAGCCGTTTTAGTCGCGAGCTGTTAAATCCAATTTGAAACCACGTGTCGGACGACTTTGAAATCCCGCACTCAGACCACTTCATTCAAAACAAACAGACTGCTTAAAGAATACTAGCAACTCGGCGCCAAATGAGCTCTGCTTTTGAAATGATCTCATTAGGTGGAGACACACACACACACACACATACACACACACACACACAAAATAAACACCTCTTAATTTGCCACAACTGAAAAAAAAAAAATCCTCCAGTTTTGTGGAAAAAGGATGCATTTGGAGTGTATCTACACACTCTTGTAAAAGTGGGACAAACTGTCTATTTTCCATATAAATGATGAAGAGACAAGCGCCATGCAGACTGACCGACGTGTGTGTGCGCGCGTGTGTGTGTACATTTACGATACAGCTTGGAGCATGCTGAAATAATCAGGAGAACTTTGCACAAGTGGGACAAAAGAACACACACTCTCTCTCTCACACACACACACACACACACACACACACACACACAGAGAAAGTGGCTGTACCCTCGGATCACATCAGCCGGGATCAGTATGCAAATACCTCGGCGCCGACACCAAACCCCCTCCCGCACGCAGCCGTGCTGCCGATCGGCCGCGGGGATCGGAGACGGAGGTGGAGGAAGCACAGGAGGTGATCACCGTGACACCGACTGGAGGGAAGAGGCTCACCGCCGCCTGTTGACTGTTGACTGTACGGCCGGCTGAAAGCACATCCCAGACCACTGGAGAACAGCGAGAACTCCTCCGGTAGCCATGAAATGTCCAGGTGGAGTCGAAAACTGAGGGTTCTGTCCATACGTGCTGCTCACAGCCTGTAATCTGTGTGAAGTTCAAGGTGATAAATATCAGAAATATTGACATCGAGTCCAGATCCTCCAAAATTCTCAGTGAAAATTTGCGTTGTTGGAGAATATAACAGAATTCTCAATGAACAAACATGTCCAGAGAGTTTCTCTAAATAGATTCAGTTTCCCGCTGGATCCAGCTGTTAGATGTATTTTTGAACAAGCAGCACAATCCTATTTTGGTCAAACTGCGCCTGTCATCCAAATCATCACTGTTCTGTTCAGTTTTCAGAGGCAACCTGTTCTGCATTTGTAGAATTAGACTCGCAAAATAGAGAATTGAACCTGAACAACACTGTAAATGGGATCGAGTCGCCATCTTCATTGCTAGTTTTGGTTTGACACTTAGTTTCGGTTGCAGTTGGGAAGTTTAACGTGGAACTATCAAGAAATAAAGACATAAAAAAAAAACCAGTGCAAAAGTCACAATGCGCATGCAGGAAACATGAAAGATCAGACGGTGTCACTCTGGCTGCAGCTTTGTGTTTTTTTTTTTTTTTACCGTCCTCCCTCCGTGTGTTTGTCCTCTCCTCGGCCACAAAGAAAATAGATCGGCGCAATAATTTGAGGCGATAATCCGACGGCGCTCCGCTGACACTCGCTACATTAATCGCACACTTTGCGGTGATCCGCAAACCCCCCCCACCCCCCCACCCCGCCCAGTAATTGTACATATTTGACTCCCTCGCTCTCCTCCTCTCTTTCTCCCTCCTTCATCTGTAATAGCTGTGATTTAATTTAGCTATTTAACCTGTAATTCCAGCAATATTTATTGAGGACCGAGGGGGAGAAAATTGGGCCATTAGCCGCCCCAGATGAATACACTGAGATGAAAATGAACGCCGCTAACTGCCAGTTGACCTTTGCACCTTTGCTTTTCCAGCCATTCCCTCTCTCCCCTTTTTTATTAGCGGCGGCGGCAGTAATTATGGCAAATTGAATCATAGTGAAAACTGGAATCAGCGGGTAATGAGAGTTTTATACTGCGTGAAACCGAACCAGGAAAGAGAAAGCGCAGAGGAGAGATTACAGAAAGCGAGAGGCTGCCGGAGGATGGAGGGATGAATGACGGAGGGGACGGGTGCCAGCGTGTGCACGTGAACGACACGTGGCCGACCGGAGCCCAACCTGTTTGCGCACGTCTGTGAGAAAAAAGGGATAAGTGTGCTAAAGGATGACGGCGGGTGTCTTCTTTTTTACCTCCGTATCTTTAAATAGGTTGATTTAAAGATGTGAGCGTGCGCTGTTGTATATTTTGACAACTGCACTCATGTCGTGTGTGTGTGTGTGCGCGCACGATCCTGAGCCAAACTAAACACAGGCAAAGAGCCAGACAGCTTCCACTGGCAGAAAGAGGAAGACTGCAAAGCAGCACACACACACACACACACGCAGTCTGATGTGCTTCGTGTAGAATAATGCTTTTGAATCTCTTTATTTTCAAACAGTACAAAAAAAGAATTTCTGCAGTCTGGATTTTTTTTTATCGGATCGTGTCTTGTGCGTTTTTTGCTATTGTTTGCTCTTTTATGGTATTACACTTGTAATTAGCTGCAGTCGTACCTTCAGGTTCATTCACCGTCTTACAATAGAAAATCCAGTAGAAATGTGAATGGAAACTTAACATCAGAGCGTGGAATAACTGTATATGGGCGTCACAGCCGTTTACCGGCGCTCTGGTGTCACTGTACTCTGAAGGATTTTCACACTCGGTAGTTTGTTGGAGGGCTTTGCTATGTTTAAATCATACATGACAGTGTTTACTCAGCGGTTTGTCCTTGTGGGCACGTCGTCGTGCCAGTGATGGAGCCAGGACTTGGTGTAATAGAAGGTTAAATATTAGGATTAGGTCTCTGGTTTAGAGATTAAAGTTTAAAATAAAAAAAAAAAACACACGCGTAAAGGTATAAAGTGATCACGGTGGAGGCATCGACCTGAGTGCCCCTTCAGTGGAAGTCAGGGGTGTCAAACATAAGACTCGTGGGCCAAAACCGGCCCGTAAGAGGCTCCAATCTGGCCTACCAGGCATGTAGCCTGCCTTGTATATTATTTATTTATTTATTTATTTTTACATATTAGGAGTAGAGCTGAGATGTCGGTGATGCTGTCAGGAAAGATACCAAACTGGCCCTAAACCATGCTGTCAGAGGAGTTTTTAAAAACATGCAAAGAGCAACAGCTGTAGGAGATTTTTTTGGGTGAAATTTCAATGTATTTTGCGCCAGAAGGTTTCATTAAAACATGTTGAGGTTGTAGAAGCTGTTGGATTTTGAGAAGCTATAGATGTTTCCGTCATGTTTACTCTGCGCCACAACAAAGAGGAACTTTAAAGTTAAATTGAAGGGTTATTAAACCTCTATTTTGACTCAAGAAGAAATTAGGCTGCATGTGGCCCCTGAACTGAAAAGTGTTCAACACCCCTGAAGTGTTTTTGGAGAAAATGACTACATTACTCAATTTAAAGGCACGCAAGTTCTAAATCAAGAAAAAAGACACAACTCACTTTTTTTTTATTTATTTTTTTTTTTTTTTATTAACTTTGACCTCAGTTAATAAAACAGGTCCAACTTAATTATTATCTAACACGTGTAAAATATAAGCACCAATATGAAAACACAAACTTTCAGGACAGAGAAGAAACCCTTCATGGAGGTGATCCTCTGAAGTGAGATCATAAATAAAGGCAGTGAACCAGCCACACGTCTTACATGGATAAATTCTGCTCTGTAATTTGTTTCCACACAATACGGTTTATCTAACAGTCAGCCTTGGGTTAAAAAAAAAAAAAAAACTGAAGAAGAAGAGAGAGAGAGAGAGAGAGAGAGAAGCTGAATGTCAGGAACACAAAGTGAACCGATGTAACCTTTCGCAGGCGCACGGCCCACACTTACTGTAAATACACATACTGTAGGCCATAACTCAAACATGTACGACACAGGAGAGGAAAGAAAGTCTGCGCAGACGCTTGAAGAGGGAGTGTGTTTTCTCATTCAGTCCATAAAGCACGGCTCTGCGCATTCTACCAAATAAAGTGATGAGCGGCTCCCCGGCTCTCCCTCGCTCCCTCTGTTTTTTCATATGGAAATAGGAAATAATGGGGTGATTAAATAGAGTCGTATATTAAAGTACAGCTGACATTAGAATTAGCATAATGTGCTCTCGCCTCAGGCTGCATACTTTATTTGCCATCTGCGTTAGACTCCCTTCCCCCGGGAGGGCGCACGCACGTACACACACGCACGCAGGCGCGCACACACACACACACGCATTCCCCAAACAAAAACCATGACCCGCTCCTTCCACCGTGGCCAGAGAGAAATCTTTTTTTTTTTTTCTTTTTTGTCACACACACTCTTGTGGTTAATTGTTGAGCTGAAATGAACATCGGCTGAAGTTGGAAGGAGGATGGAGGATGGAGGGAGGATCCTCTCCGACAGAGAGAGAGAGAGAGAGAGAGAGAGAGAGAGAGAGAGAGAGAGAGAGAGAGAGAGATGCAGCGGTGGCGGTGAATGTTTCTTTATTGGAGTGTTAAGGGTCTGAGGATTCAGCACTAAAACAGTTTTGTGTGTGTGTGTGTGTGTGTGTGTGTGTGTGTGTGTGTGTATCTGTGTGTGTGAGAAAGAAACATGCAGACAAAAGCTGAGACATGGGGGGGCTGTTATTTTCATTGTGTGCACACTCGTTTGTGTAAACGACGTGCAAACTCGCGCGCACGTCTGTATCCATGCATGTGCGTGTATGCGTGTGTGTGTGTGTGTGTGTGTGTGTCTGTCTACGCTCTCTGTCCGCTATAATTAAGTCAAAAGGCTTTACAGGACTGTGGAGGTGAACAGCTGTTCCACCTCTCTCTGCTCCTCCTTCTCACACACACACACACACGCACGCGCGCGCGCGCACACACACACACGCACCGAGCAAACAAGACTCAGCTTTATTTATTAAATAATGAATAATTTGTAATTAATTATTAAACTGATGAAAGCTGAAATATAAAAGAACATTTTGTTTTTAAAAGATGAAATATTCCTTCTACAAAAAAATAGACACATTTACATCCGTTCACTTCAAATTAATTATCTCTTCTCGTCATTTATTCGGTTTTATTGCCTTACTTGCATTCAGTATTTAGAAGAAATGCATACGGACCAGAGTGGGAATCAGTGATTTACATAGAAAATAAAAATGAATTGCTATAACTTCTCAGAACATCCATCCTCCAGTCTCATCTGCACTAATATGCATGTGCATGCGGGGTTGTGTTTATCTGCGAGCGTCTAGCGCTCACGCACGTACCAATAAGGGAAACAATTAGAGCAGCATATGTTTTCTCTAGTATCTGAAATGAGTGTACGAGGTCAAAGACTTCGAGCTTCCATTGAATAAACAGTGTGAACAAGAGTACAATTATCATTATCTGAGTGTGTGTGTGTGTGTGTGTGTGTGTGTGTGTGTGTGTGTGTGTGTGTGTCCTTTAGTTGTACAGCAACGTGGCTATTATTTATTACTGTAAGGCACTTGCATTAACAAGCCATTAAACAGCAAGTGTTGTTTTTTTTCACACTTTGATTTTAGTTCATTTCAAAGACTTGATTTAAAGATTTTCCATCCTTAAAGAGGAAAATAAAGAAGCTTCTGCCGTTGGCTGCAAACCCGACGTGTAAGATCTGCTAAATAGGGTCGAACGGCTCTAAAACGCTGGGAAGGATCGGAGGGTGCAGCGATCAGTGAACAATGTTTTCTCACTTACATCATTAAGTATTGAGGGATGGAGGGGTTTTCTTTTCACAGCACTTCTTCCACTTTGTGACACAAACACTTGATTTCTGTAGACCGAATCCAAACCGTAACCCGAACCTGATCCTCACATCACTCACAGTCTAACCTTTCAGACGTGTCTGCGCCTTCGATTGTCCTCACAAACACAACAAACCTCCTCAATGCGAGTAGTTTTCGGTCCCCACAGCAGTAACAGACACCCGTGCGCGCACACACAGAAATTATTCAGCTGTTTTTGGAGAGATTCACTCTGCTAAGTGAGAGATTAAGCACCTCTTAAAACATGGATCGGTGTGGGCCAATCCGGTGTGACTGTGAAAATGCACTTGTCAAAGGCGTGATAAGTATATAGCATTTATGTGACAACATGATGAGCCAAGGTCTTTCCAGCGACGGGGTGTATGAGGCAGAATATAAAACACATTTATCGCATCTCCGCCGCCTTTCAGCCGGGAAAAGTTTACACACTACAAGTGAGCTGTTAGTAAAAACACTATTGTTAATGGCAGTGAATGAATTCACATTAACTTCGCTTTTAATAAGGTCCTTCAAAAGAACTCTGTGTGTCTGCTGAAGTGTTTCATCTCCTTTCTCTCTCTGTTGCAGGCGGCAGGGACGAGCCCTCCAGCTACATATGTACTACCTGTAAGCAGCCCTTCCCCAGTGCCTGGTTCCTGCTGCAGCATGCCCAGAACACCCATGGCATCCGCATTTACCTGGAGTCCAACCCCTCCAGCACAGCCCTCACTCCACGCCTCACCATGCCTCCGCCCCTGGGCAACGACTCCATCCCGCAGTCCCCCCTCACCAACTTCCTAGGCGACAACAACCCCTTCCACCTCCTGAGGATGACGGGGCCCCTGCTCCGGGAACCGCCGCCGGGCTTCGTGGAGAACCGTCTCCCCAACACGCCTCCGTTTGTCAGTCCGCCTCCCCGCCATCACCTGGACCCCCATCGGCTGGAACGCCTTAGCGCCGAGGAAATGGGCCTCATCTCCCAGCACCCCAGTGCCTTTGAAAGGGTGATGCGGCTAACGCCGATGGGCATGGAGTCCCAGTCCATGGACTTCTCCAGGCGGCTACGCGAGCTGGCAGGGAACACGAACAGCACCACACCACCGCTGTCGCCCGGCAGGCCCAACCCTATGCACCGACTACTAAACACCAACCCCTTCCAACCCGGGCCCAAGTCGCCCTTTCTCAGCACCCCACCTTTGCCACCGATGCCCCCAAACAGCACCACCCCTCCTCAGACACAGAACAAGGTCAAGTCCTGTGAGTTTTGCGGAAAGACTTTCAAGTTCCAGAGCAACTTGGTGGTGCACCGGCGCAGCCATACTGGAGAGAAACCATACAAGTGCCAGCTGTGCGACCACGCCTGCTCCCAGGCAAGCAAGCTCAAACGCCACATGAAAACCCACATGCACAAAGCCGGATCCCTGACGGGTCGCTCGGACGACGGTCTGTCCACCACGAGCTCCCCGGAGCCAGGCACCAGCGATGTCACGGGCGAGGGCATGAAAAACCGGGACGGGGACTTCCAGGGCGAAGGCAATGAGGAGGAAGAGGAGGAGGAGGAAGAAGAGGAGCTTGAGAATGAGAGTCGGCCAGAGTCAAACTTCAGCATGGAGTCTGAATTCTACCGGAACAGGGAGAACGGAGCCAAACCTCATTCAGAAGAGAAGTCATCCATAGCCCTCGACAAGATGGTAGAAGGTGGGGGACTCAACTCGATACAGCAGTACAATAACTTGATAGTTGACAATCGTAAACGGTTGCCCTTCTCCAAGAGGGGCTCGGACGGCCAGCGGGACACTGGAGACGAGGATTCGGTGGTTGGGGAGATGAACCACCACCAGCAGGAAGAGAGGACAACCATTAATGGCCGGAACTGTGGCTCCGGTGACTCTTTCTCAGGCCTGTTTCCCCGCAAACCCACCCCCATCACCAGCCCCGCCCTGTCCAACTCCTCCAACAAGAGGATCAAGATCGAGAAGGACTTGGACATCCCCCCAGCCCCTCACATCCCCTCCGAGAACGTGTACTCCCAGTGGCTGGTGGGTTACGCCGCCTCCCGCCACTTCATCAAAGACCCTTTCTTAGGCTTCACTGACTCCAGACAATCGCCCTTCGCCACTTCCTCCGAGCACTCGTCGGAGAACGGCAGCCTGCGGTTCTCCACGCCCCCGGGCGACCTGCTGGACGGCGGCCTGTCGGGCCGCAGCGGCACCGCCAGCGGGGGCAGCACACCTCATCTAGGCGGGGGCGGCGGCCCCGGTCGACCCAGCTCCAAGGACAGCCGGCGGTGCGACACCTGCGAGTACTGCGGCAAGGTGTTCAAGAACTGTAGCAACCTGACGGTGCACCGGCGCAGCCACACCGGCGAGCGGCCCTACAAGTGCGAGCTGTGCAACTACGCCTGCGCTCAGAGCTCCAAGCTCACGCGCCACATGAAGACGCACGGCCAGCTCGGCAAGGAGGTGTACCGCTGTGACATTTGCCAAATGCCCTTCAGTGTGTACAGCACTCTGGAGAAACACATGAAAAAGTGGCACGGAGAACACTTGATGACCAGCGAGGTCAAAATCGAACAAGCAGAGAGAGTCTGAAGAAAGTTGACTATTTCCATACTCTGCTACACACTTTGACTGAAATTCAAACAAAAAAAAAAGAAAAAAGAGAAAAAAAAATGGGGTAGCTGGATGTTTTTTTTTTTTTTTTTTATAAAATGTTAATTTTTTTTGGGTTTGTTTTGTGTCTTTGATTAAAAAAACTGCCAACTGAGAAAAAAAAATGAACACAGAGATCTTACACCAACTGAAGCTGTCTAAACTGCCTCATTTGGCATTCATTTTTAAACAATCAGTCAGTTGAGTTATAAAAATGTGGAGCCTTTAACTGTGCAATAATTTCTGTATTTATTGGATTTTGTATTTTGGCATGTGCAGGTACATTTTTATTAGGCATTTTTGAAAAAAAAAAAAAGAAGTTTTACGTTTACTTTTTCGTTTTGTTGTTTTTCAGAATCCATTTGATATCCTGAGAGTTCTTTAGAGGAAAGATATCCATTTTAAGTGTTTTTTTTTTTTTTTTTTAATGGCCACTGCTTGTAGGAAATTGTATATTAAGCTAAATGTGTAATTTCTTGAAAAGATGCTGAATTCAATCTCCAATTTGAAAGTGGCGTGAACTGAGAATGCTAGAACTAGTCTATTTTGTGTGACGATACGCGGACAACAATCCTTTGGCATTGTAGCATGAACTGACTCTAAAACATGTCAATATAATTGGATATGTAGCACTGAGTGTCATATTTGACGGTAAATGTAAAAAACAAAACAAAAAAAAAAAAAACCAGAGTGAAAGAGGATCCCAAGGTTCATAAACCCCGCCTCCTCACGAGAAACGCCCAAACCAGCCAGAAGGTTCTCGATAAGGCAGCTGCTGACCGGTACGTAGTGCCAAGCTCCGACGAACGCTACGACAACCATCCCTCCACACACTCCTCCTCTCACAACCATTCCACCTACATTCATGTCTTATGTTTTGCAGGAAGCCAAATGATCCAGGCTGTGTTATTTATTTAACGAGAGCATGAAGCCATGATGAGTATGCATAGGAAGAGATGGAAGAAGGAGAGAGAGAGAGAGAGAGAGAGAGAGAGAGCACAGGGTACATCTCAGGGTAAACTTTACTACTTTCCTTACTTTACCCAATTCATTCCTGCTCGGCAAACCGCTTTTCAAGGCATTTTCATGTCATCTTTAGACCTGGTGAGCAGACACAGTTTCGAACTCTCCCTCAAACCCAAACCGGGCAAATCTCCAAGCTTTGTGTCAAAAGCCACTTATTTTTAACCAGTGTTTCAAATTTGAGCGTTAATCTGTTCAGAAAGGGTTAAATGTTTATGCATACATGGCAGACGCAGCCACTTTAATTAGATTGGTTAAAATAGTACACACACAGACACAGACACACACACACACACACACACACACACACACACCCTAAATCTGCATCCTATGCATTTCTTGAGCTCAAATATATTTGTTGAAATGACATTAGTGGTAAATTTTGACTTGTTAATGTTCTCGTGGTGCTTATAATTGTATAGTCTGAATAATGAAGAATTAGGAATTGGGAATTCCTCAAAGTGTCATTATGTCAAACACGTTTGTGGAGAAGAGGACAATGTATCAGTGTGTGCTGGAATAATAAATTTCTATGAAGACAAGTGGCATCAGTTTGCTCCATTTCAAAAAACATAATCATGACCTGAGTTGATTGCTTTTCTTAATCGATGTCCCCATTCACTGTCTGAACGGCACTTTTTAAAGAACAAACAAATCATACTCCTTGATTTCAAAGTGAAAATCTCACAACAGACCTGCACTTTATGATTTGTTTTTTTTTTTCCACCACTTTTCACACACACACACACACACACACACACACACACACTCACACACACACACAGCTGGACAGAAAAAGGTACGTCAAGGGTCTGGAGCTTTGGGATCTCCGAATGCTGAAGTGCCCCGGGTTTTCTCCTCACGCCGGCACTATAAAAAAAACAAATAATTTAATAACTAAACTTAATTTATTCGGGACAGTTTCTGTACTGCCATTCAATTTGACATGAGTGTGCCTTGAATCCTTTAGATATTGATCTTCCTATTTATTGTCTAAGACAAATGCAACACTTTTTATAGAGTGTCAAATTGAACTCGACGTGGAAATAAAAAAGTGTAAAATTGACGGAATTATTTGAATTCATACAAACGATGCTGAGTTTAGGTTTTTTTGGGAACGCCCAGCACAATATTAACGTGTCTGTGTGTGTATATATGTATGCATATGTACATATAAAGGCACAAAACCTTATATATAGATCTATATCGAAATTCCTTCACTCAACTGGGACAAAGCGTCCGTCCCTCAGCAGGACACTCCGGGAGCGGACGACCAAAAGCCACACAAAAAGTCAAGGAAGAGACTGGAAAATCAGGAAAACGTTTAAAAAGAGAAAAAAGTGAAGAAAAAAAAAAGAATTTAGTGCACTCTGTCTTAAAATAAGTTTACAGTATTGATACAAGTACAAGGGTAAAATATTTGTGTGTATGTGTGTTTTAAGCAAGTATTTTATTTTCAGGTTTGCTTCTGAACTTTCTCTGAATGCCGAAGAGTGGCAACGTGTATATTGTTTTTTTTAATATTCTTTTGTCTTTTTCTTTCTTTCTTTCCTTCATTTCTTTCTTTTTTTTTTTTTTTTTTGGTGGCGGGGTTGAGTATATATATAAATATATAAATATATATGAATATATATGACATTTTTCTTGTTTACTGTAAAAGTATACCAGTATTTGTAATATTGGAGAATGCCTGGGCATTTTACAAAAATATAAAAAAGTTTTTTGTTTGTTTTTTTTAGATTTTATTTTTTTTTTTAATTATTATTTTACAGTCCAATTTAAATTGTGGGTCTCTTAAACTGTTTTTTGTCACTGTAACTGTAAAAGTCTTAAGTTTTAGTAACTTTATTCTGCCTTGGGTGTAATGAAATTAAAAAAATAATAAATGAATTACAAAAAAAAAAAAGAGTGAGCTGTAAGAAACTTGGATTTGGTAGTGGGGGGGTGGGGTAGGGGGGGGGCGGGAGGGAGGGGATCCCTTCTTTTGGAAATGATGGAGTTCTACTTTTTCAGGAAAAACACTGGGAATCCTGACTTGTATCTATTTTTCTTCTTACTGGAATGGATTATTCTTCATGGATGTGTAGGCACTTACAGCTTGTGTCTTTTTCTTCTTCTTCTTCTTTTTTTTTTTGTTTTCTTTTTTAAACTTGTAGGCTATGTGCATCCTTTGTGAATAGGGTACTCGTGTGGAGTGCCTCAGGACGTCTTGCTCTTATACGGGGGTGCGGTAGGGTGTTGGGGTGGGGTGGGGTGGGGTGGGGGGGGCGGGACTTTATTCCAATGACCAATCCAATTCACCGGCTGCCACGGTCTGTTCCTCCTCTCGCTGTGCAGGAGAAACTCAACCTGATGAATTTGTACTGTTGTAATGAATCATGTTGTACAGAATGAGAGCCAAAAAAAAAAAAAAAAAAAAAAAAAAAAAAGAGAGAGAGAGAGAGAGAGAAAATGACGAAGAGAGGTTGTTAAACAGCCTTTAAGTGACAAAATCACCAGTCGATGTTTTGTTTACCACTCCGCTTGGTTGTACATATTTTTCTATGACTGCGCTGTTTTCATTCTGTTGGCGGTTCTTCACTGGCGCTGGCAGTGACTTCCCTTGTGTTTCGGAGGGGGGAGGGAGTGGGCTGCTTACTTCTGTTTGACCTTTTGTGACCTCTCTCCATGTCAGCCTTTTTGTTTTTCTTTGTGTTTCGTTTAGTTTTTTCGGGCACACGCCTCCCCCCCAGTTGATATTTCTCGGCATGAGAACAGAGCACAAATACAAGCTGTTACAATTCTCCATCCTCTGCTTGTTTGTCTCATTTTGTCCTTTTGGCGGAAAGGGAATAGGTGGGGTAAACACGCACACACACACACACACACACACACACACACACACGCTCAGTCTCGTATTTCTATCCTCGTGGGGACCGTCCATTGACTCCCATTCATGTCTAGCCCCTAACCCTGACCCTTACCCTAACCCTAACCCACACCACAACAAAGCCTAACCCTAAAGAAATGTTTTTGCACTTTTACTTTTTTCAGTAACAACAACATGGTCAAGAAAACACTGTTTCTCCTACTTAGGACCGGAAAAAGGTCCCCACAAGGCACGTCGTTCCACGTTTTGCTATCCTTGTGGGGACATTTGGCCCCAACAAGGATAGAAATACGAGAACACACACACACACACACACACACACACACACACACACACATTATAGCTACCGTATTTTATTGTATACTACGTTTATCCTGCTAATACAACGGTCAATTCCTGCTTCCACACTGACAGTTTTTCTCCAGTTTTCACAAAAATATGTTAATTAAACCTTAAATGGACCCTTCAGATGAATCCAAGGTGTCTGCTGATGGTTCAATGCCGATGGGAGAACTTTAACTTTCTTTTTCAAACACATAAACTCAGAAAGTTCCAGTTTTCATGGCACCACTGAGGAGCAACGCCACTGACAGACTGCAGGACGCACAAGCACACATAAGATCTTTGAGGAATCTGGCACCTTTAGACGTTCGGGCCCTGAAAGCACCACAACACATCATGCAAACTAATAACCTAGACAAAAAAATGAAGCACCTCAGTCCATCTCCGCTCAGGGTCATACTGCTCCTGATATTATTAAAACATGTTTTAATTGTTTCTTCAACCACTTCACAACATTTTACCACATTGAAAATAACCTCCATCCCATTACAAGTGGTATATAACGTCCAAAAACTATGATAAAAGTTAATTTCTGAGATGAACGAATAGAAAGCATGGGAGGACTTTTCATTTTATCTCAAAGGAAAACAGTTGAGATTAAGTCAAACGCTACAATGAGGAAAAATGAAATGGGAATTTCACTGCAGTTTCAACATTTTAAGTGTAAATACCTGATAAAAAGTTGAGTTTCACTCAACATCTTTTTCAACATTGAATTGAATCCACTTCATTTTGTTCAGTGACACAACTTCATTTGTTATTTTGAACCTTTCTTGAAGGAATGCAGCACACCGATCCCTCCTCATGTTTACCCATGACTCATCTCATTCTGGAGCGCCTATAAATAAACTGAAAACCACTGCTGATGCAGCTCTCCTGTATGACTTCCGCTCACAGCCGTCGCATGTACAGTGGGAATCAAACATCAAAACGCCACACGCGATCTGGATCTTCAAACCGCTCTCACTCTGCATTCACTGATCAGACGTGCCAGTCGAACCCGAACGCATCGCGACTTTCCGTGAGTGACGCTCCTGGTCCCAGACCGCCGCGGCACGCCGTCATTTTCTTTGATCATCTTTAAGTAAACCTGATCCCTTCGGCATGAAATCATTCCGGAACCTCCAGTTCATGATTCTGCTCATTTAAACACGATCATCACCCACAATAGCTATCCTTCCTCCGTGCCATCCCTCTTTCTTCCTCCCATTCGCTGGCCTGTGATTGGCATGCCTTGTCAGAGAAGAGCGCGCCACACAAGAGGTGGCGCCGCCGCTCGAGGAAAATGTTGAACCTCGCCATCAGTCAGCGAGGCTCAATGAATCGATGACAAGCGATGATAAATTCCTTCTGATTCAAAGAAACTGGGCAAATCTTCCGGTCAGCCGAGTGCGGCGTTTTCTATTATGAGCAGAGACGGATCATTTATTGTTTTTAATCTCACTCTTAAACCTTCTCGATTTTCAAAAATAGATGTGGAATTTCTTCTTGGAAACATAACATATGGGGGCATATCAGCGCCCAGATACAAGGTCATTAACTCTCTCATCACCTGCCTTTTTTTTTTCTTTTTTTTTGCATTTTGATTTGAGGGAAGAAGAAAAAAAAAGAGAGAGAGAGGGAGAAGCAGACCTACAATTAGTCCGAGGGAGGCAGGAGCGCGGAGTCGGACGGACCCGGGCGAGTTGTGATTTGGCTCCAGTTTCAAGGCAAATGGGTAATTAAGGCTTTTCCCTGGCCGGCCCGCACTTTGAAGTCCCCTACAGGGGGGATTATCCCAGCCAAGAGAAAAGACAGTGAGAGCGAAGTAATGAGACCCAATAAGACGAAGGGGGAGAAAGTGAGAAAAGCAAAGGAGGAAGGAGCCCCGGTGAAGAAGAAAAAAAAGAGATTAAAAAAAGAGAGAGTCTAATAATCATTTTAAAACACAGCCGATTTGTATCATAAAGCCAAAACAACACAAACTAAATCTCAGACCTTTCAACAAAGCACTGACACTAATATTAAAAGTGAAAAAAAATCTATTAAAATTGAGGGATTAATGTGATCCGGAGCAACAGCACTGCCATGGATTCTGCTTTTAAATGCTCAGTTTTACTTCGGATCCCCATTAACATACTTGAGAAGGGCGGAATATTAAGGACGCCTCTCAGTTTAACGCAGTTGACCTGAAAGTACAAACACTGTGTGTAGATTAAATACTCTTGAAATAATCTAAAGAAAAGTGACTGTTACACCCTGAGTAAAGGCCTGGGCCACAACAGTGGTGCTGATTGTGCACGGTGCTGTAAAGCCCCGTGACCCCAACTTTACAGAACACAGAAGGATTTTATTAGCTTTTTCTTCAGTGTCACTCCATTTTTTTTTTTTTTTTTGTTGACATTTTCAGGTTCGTTCAGTCTCGATTTTTGTACGAATAAAGTGTGTAAATGTCATTTTTAAATAACACATGAACTCAAAGCTGTGAGTTTTACTGCTAATTCAACTGTACTTGACTGCTTGTTCTAATAAATGACACATTTCTAAACCTTTAAATTTCATATTTTGTTGAATACTTTACTCTTATTCAGAGTTGCAAGACGCTGTTTTGCACCAAGCGATGAAATGTGAACAGTGAATGGATTCCATGTGGCTGAACTCAGCAGGTCGTTTGCTTTTCGGCTGATTCGTCCCGTCTGTTCGTGGCTCTCTGGTTCTGATCGAACTCTTGGTTCTCTTGATGGAGTCGAAGTATTGATGCGGTTTTGACTGAGGGAACGTGTGTTTTCACGTGGTTCTCAGAGTCACTCCAGCCGGACGGCGAGGCTGCTCCCCTCGCCGCCCCCCCACCCCCCGCCATTATCAGCCTCACAACCTGCTTTCATAACTAACTAAAAGTGTGTGTCCTTATGTGTGTGTCGGTTGGGGTGGGGTAAGCAGGGGTTGAAGGGGGGGGGGGGGGGATTAAGTCAGACAGACACCTCTGGTTATTCAGAGGGATGGAATTATTTCAAGACCCTGACTGGTTGTCAGCGCTCGCTGCGCCTCCTCCCCTCCTCGTTAAGGAAAAAAAAGAGAAAAAAACTTCAAATGACTTAAGCCGCTGGTCGTCAGCGCCAAAGCCACTCTGTTGACAGGTACAGTGGGGTCTTAAGCCTTCAAGATCAACGCCGCTATTCTCCCTGACAAAATCCCCCCTGCGGGGCTCCTCCCCGCTCGGATGGCAGAGGAATGAGGAAGGGGGGGGGCTTCTTCTTCTTCTTTTTTTTTTTTCCCGCTGGAGGAACGGAGGAGCGGTCAGTCGCAGAGGTGTCGCCGAGGTCGAGCCGCGGGAAGCTGGACGGGTCTTTAAATTCCAGGAACAGGAAGGGTTTTGAACGGCCAATGGAAGGATGTGGCGGTGGTGGTGGTGGTGGTGGTGGGGGTGGTGGGGGTGGGGGTGGGGGGGTCCCTCGATGTGGCTGGTAATTATTAACATTATCATTCACCAGCCTTGTCCCTATCCAATTGATTGGCATGCCTGTTTCATGGCTCCTTCCAAAAAAAAAAAAAAAAAAAAAAAAAAAAAAGGCGGCTATCAGTGCTGCTCGCCTCCACTGTCGATTTCCCCCAGCAAATGAATCCTCATCAGACTTTTACTGGGCTCCAATCTGAGAGCGTGCAAACAGGAGGACGAGCCGGCGCTGCCTCCTCTGCAAATGAAAGGAGCACAAGGTAAACTGATTGCCGGCTAAACGCTACGTGCGTGCAGCGGCTTGACTCGGCGTGTTGCTACGAGCCCTTTGTTTCTCTTTGTATCTGCGCTTTGTTTCCGCCACAGAGAATCACAGTGTTGCTGTTTTCTGAAGTAAAACACGCGTCGGCGACGAGGCAGGAAGCGATCGATCGATTTCCACTCACAATCGCGGCCATTTAGACGATTACGCGCACGCGGTTTCGTCATTAGCCCAACGAGCGGAAGGGAAGGAAAACAAGCTAAGTGTGATGAGGATTTCTGCCCGCCGCGACCGACACGAGACTGCGGCGTCTCGCTCTGAATGCGAGCGGAGTGACGAGCAGGGCGACTTCTTTAGAGCGAGCCAGGGAGAAAGAGAGAAAGAGGCAGATAGTGGTGCGTTCGCGGCGGAAGTCCTGAAGGCGCGCCGCATAAGAGGTGCGCGCCGTCGTCTTTTTGATATTCAGATTCGCCTGCCTACACGCGGCATTATGACACATTTGGATGATCGCATTGTAGGATTAACGGGCCTGCCTTGTCATTTTCAACAACAATGCCGCGATTTAGGGATGCTATTTCTCACACGGCGCTCCGCATTAACGCCGGCCCAAAGATTTACATAAATCTTTGTCTTAAGATGAAAGCGGAGAGGGGCTTGAGACAATGAAGTTAAGCTTTGGAAATGAGAGAGAGGGAGAAAGGGAAGGAGAGCCGTCACCGGGCGTCGGTGGCGGAGGGATGAAGGGATGGAGAGAGAAAAGTTTGAGGATAAATCAACCAGTAGTCACGCCGATTTCCGAGGAGCGCCGCGCTTCCTCGCGCTCTCGTTGGCGTCCATATGGTGGAAATATTGCTGTTTTTTTTTTTTTTTTTAAAGAAGTGAAAAAAAGAGGAGGAGGAAAATTTGCATTTGTGTGTCTAAGAGGGGCTAAACAAACGGAGGTGAAGGTGATGAATGCCTGTATGATTTAGTCTTCCTCTCCACGGTGGAAGCTCTCACCCCTCCGCCTCCTTTCTGTCTGTCCTCTAATCTCCTGGCCTGCAGCAGTCATTGGGAAAAGTGCCCCAGTTTGTTACCCCCCCCCCCCCCCCCCCCCTTCATCTCCTCCTCCTCCTCCTCCTTGATTGGATTCATCCTCACTGATTGGGAATCTGCTTACATTAAAGCCAGCGAGGAGAGCAGATAGCATCGGATAGATCTGACCACTGAAGGCAATTTTTTTTTTTTGGCTTTGAAATACAGAGGAGGTTACAGGAGGCGGGGGAGAGGAAGAAAAAAAAAAAAGAAAAAGAGAGATTATAGGCCACGAGAGACCGTGAGAGAGAGGTGAAACATGAGTGACACTATCAGCGCCGCTATCGCTGCGCTCCAGCCTTTATTTTAAACCGGCTGTGATTACAGGGAAAATAAAGCCTTTTGGCGAGAGGGGCAGGCTTGGCGTGAGACGTGGCGTTGGACGTCGGTCCTCCCATACTGTATAAGTTAATATTATGACTGATCAGTGGAAGACGCCACACGGTACATTACACACTCTGTTGCAGATTATTCCACCAAGACACACGGTCCAAACGCTTTAATCCCCCCACCATCAGGCTTCTTCAACATAAGTGTGGATTCTTGGCGGCGCCGGTGGGAAGCTGAGCGCTCCGGAGCCGTCCAAGCTCCGCCGACGGAACCCATACATGTAGAGAGAGGAGGGCTAGCGAAGATGTTCACTTCCTGTGCTGCATGAAATCCATCCACCCGTCTTCTGGTCCGCATGTTCAGCATCTCGGTCTTGGTTTCGACTCGGACTCTCGCAGCAGCAGCAAGAACGATGGACAACAGGCGACAGACTCTGTTTGCGACCTGAAGAGGTCACAGGTCACAGGGTGGGATCAAATCTGAAATCGCCAGCAACCCCATTGTGTTTCCAACCACATGCGACAGAGTTACACACACATACACACACACGGCAGACTCCGTAAGCAGGCTCCATTAGCAGAGAAAGGTCGTCAAATTGTCTCGCAAGCCTTGAAGGGAAAAAGCCAGTATATAAAGCTGGAGGTAAGAGTATTTTATGACGGCGGGTGGAAGCCGTATTAGCACGTTATGAATCGTAATTTACTGCATGTCTGCCGCTGCGGAACGCAAGTGGACTTTTTCTTTGTCTCTCTTGTGTTTTTACATCAAGTCTTAGCACGGGGACAATGAATCTTTGGCATTTATGTGTATACACACACACACGCGCGCACACACACGCACACACACACACCTTCTCATGTCAACTGTCAGCCTCCCTTTCTTTTTTTTCTCATCCCCGTCTGTCTTTTCTAGATTGCTTCTTTCTATCATTCTGCATTATTTCTCTCTCGCTCTTCCCCTGTCTCTCCTAATCTCTCTCGCCCATCTCCATCCTTCCTGCCTCAGTCTCAGTGCAGGAGACATCTTCTCTCACCCCCCCACCCGCTTCTCCATGCACCCCGATCTGCAGCCCCCCCCACTCCCACCCCAACATCTCCCTACAGGCGCCCTGCGTCTACCACTGGCCTTTCCGTGGTAATAAAATAAACTAATGGAGTTGGAGTGATGTCCCACCTTGAACCAGCGGAGAGGTTATTTACATCGCGGAGGCGGGGGGGGAGGAGGCTCCAATAGCGATTGGCTGCCTCGATCAGTCAGCCATGACAGGCCGACCGGGCGAGACTCCTCAGATAAGGGAGGGAGGGAAGGAGGGAGAGGAGGAGCGGACAGGAGACGGCGTTCAGGAATCCCGGCTTTTGTTTGGTCGCCTCACTTTCCTCCAACGCCGTCCCGCTTCCACTTCTCCCACGCTCCCCTTTGTCTTTGTCCCGTCGCCTCTCGGGTGCATAACTTCTTTCCCAAAGTCCTTCTCGTCTAAAACTGTATTGATTTCCTGAATCGTTTTCCCGAACAACTAGAGTGAAACACTTGAAACATCTTTTAAAGGTGTTTTTTCTTTAAAGAAAATAGCAGCAAATACAAATTTGCAGCGTTTATTATTTGTAATTATCAAAAGGATGACCTGCAACCCTGTGAAACACTGAAACTGTTTGTGCTCGCTGCTGTGAAATTCTTGATCTTCCTCACAAATTTAACATCAAAGTTGAAAGCATTTAAATATCTAACAATAAGCAAATATTAAATAACCGGCCTGAAAATGAATTAACTTGGCTGTTTGACCCGCCAATCCTCAGTTATGTGAGTAAAGCGTGAATACCACAGCATTAGATAAAAGCAACTTCAATGTAACTGGAGATCAACCATGATAATTAAAAAAACACATCTTCTTTTAAACACTTTTAAATTGAAATTACACCAATGACCTTGTCCCTCATTTACAATCATATTTTTCCGTTAATTTAAATTGCGAATGCGCTTTGAGTCACTATAATTTCAGCGGCAAGGCCGAGACCCGCCACGTTAAGTACTGTTTTGAAAAACACGCTACAATAACAGCTCATTGTGGTTTTGGAGCACCTTCAGTAACTAATTGAGTCTCGCCAAGCGCTGCGTACGGAGGATGAAAGAGGCTCTTATTAGCAAAATAACACCAGCTACTGCACGGCAGCACAAAGTTCTGCCTTTCTGTGTCCCACCTGTGAGGAAGGAGCACGCTCCTGCCGGTTATTCAAGTTAATGGAACAGAGATCTGAAGTAGTTCAGCTCACGGAATAATGGACTGACTTCATCCTGCCACACTCACACGATACACTAAGTGTAGCCCTGTCCAATTAGACACATGCATAAAATACATTTAAAAGGCATAAAAAGACAATCAGATTTCATAAATGTTTAAAAAATGAGTGATTTCTGTATGTAAATAAGTTAAAAGAGCCACAAAGTTCATTCAGTTAAAAAAACATAGAATTCATTTAAAATGTATTTACAGTGTAAAATGTATAAAGTTCATTTATGTGTGAAATTGAAAGAGATGAGTAAGTTTTGGTTTCATTGTTTCCTTAAAAGATGTGCACACTATCTTGATTTTGTTTCAGTTGTCACTCATGGTGTTTTTCTGTTGTCACTGGTTTGGTTGTGACTTAATAGCCAATCAGAGATCTTCTTTTGCGTAAGGGGCGGGACAAGTGGCGCACGGTGCTGTAACAGGAAGAAAAATAGATCTCTCTCATGTCAGCCGTGATCCGCGAGGAAACATCGTGATTTGTGGAGAACATTCAAGTTATATGGAAGATTGACTACCAGTTGATCCAGAGTGTGACTGTTGTGATCTGCATCAGGTAACAGATATGTGTATTTCTGTGCTATAACTTGTGGTTGCAGTGCTAAAGGAAATCATGTGTCTGGTGCTACATAGCGACTAGCTGTTAGCTTTGGCATTTCAATGAGCCTCAATATGCTCAGTTTAAGCCTTGTATGAGCACATACTTATAATAAGTGTGAGTTGAACTAAGTGAAATATTCTTGCATCAGATGTGGACTGAGAGAGAGCCGGTTGGAGCGTCGACCAGAGGCCCGGCGGAGTTTCTGCTGTTTCTTCAGTGCTATCTTCAGTTTTCGTTTCTTCAATGATATCTTCAGCTTCGTTTCTTCAGTGATCTGAGTTTGTTTCATCTCATCATCATCTTCACAAAAGACCATCTACTCCTCTGTTCTCTTGTGACTGCTACCACTCGTTTCCCCATTCATCCTATTAACCCCCTTGGATCCGTGAGTACTCAAAAGAATTACTAAAAGTGCACATTTTATTTTCTGTTGCTCAATTTGGAGTGAAGCGGCCCCACAGTTTCTGGCCTCACCGCTCCCCAGCTTCGAATCAGGCCTGCAACGTGGTCATTTGCAAAGTGAATGCTTGAGGAGTGTGTGAGTGTGGGCCCACAAATTTGATTTATGTTGGATTTGTTGTTGTGATACAAATATATCGGGGATTTTGTAAATAATATCTAAAAAGGTACTAAAAAAGAGGTTTTTCATGAAAAAGGGTTAATTCATAAGAAAAAAGGTTTGAAAGAAAATTCATAAAAAGGACTGATATTTAGTTTTTTGTCTCTGTATATATTTTATATTTTGTTAAAACAGATTTTCATTTAGAATTTCATTATTTTATTTCATTGATACAAAATAAACCCTGTTTGGAGGATCATTGTCTTAAAAGTTCAGTTGTTGTGTCCCTTATTTGTGTTAGCAAATTTTACTAGTTCATACCGAACTCAGGCCCCATCCCACAGTTACGTGAGATCCGGGTTACATAATGGAGGCACCGCTGGGATCAAATTAGACAAACATTCAGAATAAGAAAGATAAAATAAATAAGAATCTCATGGACACAACAACTTTTAAGAGCAATAACTGTATTCTCTGACAGTAATAAGAACTAAACAGTCCCAAAATTAACAGAAAAAAAAAAAAGGATTTCAAAATGAGCAGTCCCTCACAACTTGATCTGATTAACTGGTGCAGAGGAGAATCAGTAGATGTAAGACATGCCCTCCTACTTTATGGAGTACCTGAAAGTATATCAACAGCCGAGATTGAAGAAACAGCAGAGACTATAAAAGTCTTAGGCAGAGTGGTGGTTAGGGGAAAAATGTTTCACCCTCAACAACAGTCCTTAATGGTATTGTGTGAGTGCCGTGAGCCAATAGACCCCACAAGAATACCCCCAGAAGTGATGCCCATAAGTGGTGGAAGTGCCTGGAAATCAGTGTACTACAAAGAGCCCCAACCTGAACAGTTTGAAGAAAAGTTACTCATTTTTCTAAAAAATGAAGGAAAAACATTGGAGGATCTCCAAAGTGCACGTAGCTCTCAAGCAACAGAAGACAGCAACACTGAGGCTATCATCCGTGCAGTTGGAGAAATAATGGGCAAAACAAACAGACAAACAGACAGCCATGCCTACAGAAGATTACGAACTTTCTCCGGAGTCAGTCCCACACCCACGGGAGAGGAATCCCTCCACGTCTGGCTGGAGCAAGCAACGCTTCTAGTTGATGAAGGTGAGTGCTCTAACAAAGAGAAACGGCGACGGATCTTGGAAAGTTTAAAAGGGCCCGCCTTGGAGATCGTTCAAGCTGTTCGTATGACTGAACCAGATGCTGGCCCCCATGACTACATAGAGGCCATAGAGAGCATTTTTGGTACTGTAGAGTCTGGAGAAGAACTTTATTTGTCATTCAGATCTCTTCATCAGCAGCCTGGTGAAAGCTTATCTGATTTTCTGAAAAGATTAGAGAGGTCTCTTGTTAAAGTTGTGCAAGCAGGTGGTTTACCTGTTAGTTCTGCTAACAAAGCCAGAATAGAGCAACTTATTAAAGGTTCAACCTCTGAGCTAATGTTGCTTCAGTTGAAAATTAGGGAGCGGAAAGACAACCCCCCAACTTTTTTGAACTTGCTGAGAGAAGTGATTGAGGAAGAGAGTCGTCAGTCTGCCAAACAAAGCCAAACAGCACCTGTACGTCGTCAACACGTACGCACAATACAGGCTGAGAAGGAGAAAGAGCCTGATTCAACCTCCAGGAGTGAACTTGAGGCTCAAATTCAAGAATTGAGAGCGCAGCTGGAGAAGAAAAACAGCTCACCATCTCAGATGCCATTCGATGGTTCTGTCAGTGGACCAAAAGAGAAGAAAAACAAAAAAATCAAAGGAGAGTCACAGAACGAACTGGAGTCCCTCAGAAAACAAGTTCAAGATCTGCAAAATAAAATGAGCGTAATGGCAGTGAACTACGCATCAGCTAACCAGAGAGAAAATATGACACACCCCAGTAAACACAGACCAGCCCAAATCCACAAACCTGCTCCATTCAAAGCTTCATTGTCACGAGGTTCTGATGAGTATTTTTGTTACAAGTGTGGAGAAAATGGTCATATTGCTACGAGATGCACTGGAGCTGAAAACCCACAGAAAGTCATAAGAAAGCTCATTCGTGTAGTACGCGGAGCACCAGATCCCACTACAGAAAACTCAAAATCTGCCACAGATGAGTCGTGTGTCGCGAATGTCAACAAAATCGAAGTCCCTGGAAAAGATGCAAACTTACCTGAAGGTCTTGTAGGTCCATCATTCATTCATACCATCAAGGTGAACGATGTGCCTTGCAATGCTCTCATTGACAGTGGATCTAATGTGACTATCATCTTTGAAAGCTGGTATAATGACCATTTGGCAGATGTTCCCATCAAACCCCTCTCAAATCTCGGCCTCTGGGGTCTTGCTGACACAGATTATCCATACAGAGGTTATGTTGTAGTGGAGATGGAGTTTGCAAAAGAGATCACTGGTGTATCTGGACAAGTCGAGGTGCTTGCATTGATCTGCCCTGAGCCAAAAAACCATCAACAGGCCCCTGTATTGGTTGGCACAAACACATCTCTGTTTAGTCGCCTGTGGGAACTGGTGAAGACGGAAAATGACAAGGACATTGTCCACTCAATGAGAATTCAGTCAGTCTATACCCCAGTCAATGCTCCGACACAGCCGAAAAAAGAGGAAATCTTGGGACAAATAAAATGGAATGGGCCTGGCCCACTTTCTGTTGCTCCAGGAGCAAAATACTATGCTACATGCAAAGTAGACAGACAGACTGCCCCTTCTAAAGATTTCGTACTGATCGATGCACCCACTGCTCAGTCATTACCAGCTGGCGTACTGGTACAGCCAGGTGTGCTCCCAAATGCTACTATCGATAGCAACAGTTTCACTGTGCTCATTCAGAATGAGTCCAAAAAAGCAACCTCTATACCAGTGGGAACGGTCATTGCTGAAATGTATGCTGTGGACACAGTCACCCCTGTCCAACCATCTGAGTCAACAGCTGAAGCTATCGACCCAGAGCTCTTCAACTTTGGAGATTCCCCGATCTCCGAGGAGTGGAAGAACCGGCTTCGGCAGAAGATGGCTGGAAGGAGGAAAGTTTTTTCATTGCATGAATGGGATGTTGGCTTGGCCACAGGTGTAGAACACCACATCCGTCTACATGACACCCGACCTTTCAGGGAGAGGTCAAGGAGAATCGCTCCTGCAGATATTGATGATGTGAGACGACACATACAACAACTGTTGGCGGCTGGGATTATAACAGAGTCCCGTAGTCCCTACGCCTCACCAATTGTTGTGAGAAAGAAAAATGGAAACATAAGAATCTGTATCGATTACAGAACACTTAATAACCGCACCGTACCAGACCAGTACACAATGCCACGCATTGATGACGCTTTGGATTCGTTGTCAGGCAGCAAATGGTTCTCTGTATTAGATCTACGTAGTGGCTACTACCAGATTGCAATGACTGAGGAAGATAAAGAAAAAACGGCATTTATTTGCCCCCTCGGTTTCTATCAGTTTGAACGCATGCCACAAGGAATCACAGGAGCGCCTGCAACATTTCAGCGTCTAATGGAGAAGGCAGTTGGTGACATGCATCTTCTGGAAGCATTGGTATATCTGGATGATATCATTGTTTTTGGAAAAACTCTGGAAGAGCATGAACAGAGGCTGCTCAAAGTTTTGGACAGACTGGAGGAGATTGGATTAAAAGTTTCCATTGACAAATGTCAGTTTTGTCAACCTCAAGTCAAATACGTGGGTCACATTGTATCTGCAAATGGGATAGCTACTGATCAGGAGAAGGTGGAAGTGGTGAAAGACTGGAAAGTTCCCACTCACCTAAAACCTCTAAAGTCGTTTCTGGGCTTTTGCTCTTACTATAGGAGGTTTATTGCAAATTACTCCGCTATCATTCGCCCCCTCTCTGAACTTACCAAAGGGTATGCTCCCCTGTGGCAGGACCCTAAGGCCAGAAAGAAAACAGATTCAAGTAAGGTTTACTTCAAAACATCAGAGCCTTTCGGAGAGCGGTGGACTCAGACCTGTCAAGATGCATTTGAGAAAATCCGTGACTGCCTGATCAACGCCCCAGTTTTAGCCTTCGCTGACCCCACAAAAACTTACATTTTGCATGTGGATGCCAGTATGAACGGACTAGGTGCAGTCCTGAACCAAGAATACCCCGAAGGCCTTCGACCTGTTGCTTTCGCAAGTCGAAAGCTAAAAGACTCAGAACAAAACTACCCAGTCCATCAATTGGAGTTTCTGGCATTAAAATGGGCTGTTGTGGACAAATTCCATGACTACTTATATGGTGCAAAATTCATTGTCAGGACTGATAATAACCCACTAACATATGTGTTGACTTCAGCCAAGCTCAGTGCAGTTGGTCATCGCTGGCTTGCCGCTCTTGCCACATATGATTTCACCATTCAGTACCGTCCTGGGCGACACAACATCGACGCTGATTTATTGTCCCGTCAGTACGCCCTAGGAGATGAAAAAGATTGGGTGAGCATTCAACCTGCTGGGGTTAAAGCTCTCTGCAAACGGGCCACTGTATGTGAAGAAGCAGAGGCACCAGACCGGTTGGTGGATCAGCTTGGAGCTCCTGGCATGGTGGTGCCTGATGCTTTTGCGTTCCCAGTGAATATCAGCATGAGTGCACTTGACCAGTTGAGCCCAAAAGAAATTCAGACATCACAAGATTTGGATCCCATAATTGGACCAGTCAAGAAAGCAGTTGAAACCAAACAGAAACTGAATCACTCGAAAAGTGATCCGCCAGAGATTCTTTTGCTCCTCCGGGAAAGCAGCAAACTGGAATCTAAGGATGGAGTACTTTATAGATTGAAAGAAAAACCATGTGGAAAACAAATAAAACAGCTTGTCTTGCCATCAAGATATCGGCCCATGGTTTTAAGATCGCTGCATGATGACTGTGGACACATGGGTGTTGAGCGAACCAGAGAATTGGTTAATGATCGATTTTATTGGCCACGCATGGCAGCTGAGGTTGAGGAGTACATTAGAACATGTGGGAGGTGCATAACCAGGAAGACGCTCCCTCAGCGTGCCGCGCCGCTGAATCAGATCACCAGTAATGGTCCTTTGGATCTTGTCTGTATTGATTTTTTACAAATTGAGCCAGATTCCAAAGGTGTTGCTAATGTGTTGATAGTGACAGATCACTACACACGTTACGCACAGGCATTTCCTACCAAAGATCAAAAAGCCATCACTGTTGCAAAAGTATTGTGGGAGAAATATTTTGTGCACTACGGCCTGCCGGCTAGGATACACTCAGACCAAGGCAGAGATTTTGAAAGTCGACTAGTGAAAGAGTTGTTATCCATGTTGGGAATCCGGAAATCACGAACATCCCCTTACCATCCACAGGGCGATGCGCAACCAGAAAGATTCAATCGCACTCTCCTAGCGATGATTGGCACTTTGGATACTGTAAAAAAGCAATGCTGGAGCCAGCATATCAGTCATCTTGTACATGCTTATAACAGTACTAAAAATGATGCCACTGGATTTTCGCCATACTTACTCATGTTTGGCCGAGAAGCAAGACTGCCCATAGACATCTGTTTTGGGATCTCACCGGATGGTGAAAGTGAATCTTCTCATCAACAGTACATCGTTAAGATGAGAAAAGATCTCCAGAAAGCCTACGAGCTGGCCTCGGAAGCAGCTACAAAGAGTCACCTAAAAAACAAAGCTCGTCATGATCAGCGAGTGAGAGATCAGCCATTGGACAAAGGGGACAGAATTCTCATCCGGAATGTTGGGATAAAAGGCAAACATAAGCTCCAAAATCGATGGAAGTCAACTCCATATGTCGTTGTGGAAAAGCTACCCAACCTACCGGTATACAGAGTTAAACCAGAATATGGTTCCGGCTCGACCAAAACCTTGCATCTAGATCATCTGTTGCCAATCGGTTATCTGGTCAGGATGTCAGATCCTTCAGATGAAGAAGAACCCGTCCGGAGACCTGTCACCAGATCGCTTCGTAACCGACAAAACCAAAGAACAACTCAGCCTACTCAAACAGAGGATGATACTGCATCATCAGATTCTGAGCTGGAAACCACTCATGTTCCTTGGGAATTTGATGTGGATGAAGTCAGGAGACAATTGAATAAACAAAATCTGGACCCTGAAGAAAATGAGAGCAGTAAAAGCTCAGAGGAAGATGGAAGTTCTCAAGAGGAGAACCCAGACATGCCGGAAAATCAACCTACTGAAGAAAGTGAGAATGAAGAATCTTCTGAAAGCTCTACACCTTCTGAAGTGGATTCTGAAGTTCAAGAAACAAATGCCTCTGCAGAAGAACAAGATTCAGAAGGGGGAGCAACAACACCCTCTTCAAGCAGAGCCAGAAATGACAGATCACATGAAAGTACAAGACGAAAACATAAACAGTGTTCCCCTGTTCGAAAATCTCACAGAGAGTCAAAACCGCCCATGCGATTTACTTATGACAAACCTGGTTATCCATCCAGTGAACCAGTTACTATTATGCATCATGGCATGGTTATTCAACTAAAATTAAACCCTCAAGACCAAATTTACAAGACACCTAGACAGAAACATAAAACATCCGTGAAAATCTCAGAACATCAGACAAAGAAACATGTTTCTAAGACAAAGAAAAGGGAAAAGGTGTGATGAGGACATCTACACGGTTAGAAGGGGGAGGGTGTAGCCCTGTCCAATTAGACACATGCATAAAATACATTTAAAAGGCATAAAAAGACAATCAGATTTCATAAATGTTTAAAAAATGAGTGATTTCTGTATGTAAATAAGTTAAAAGAGCCACAAAGTTCATTCAGTTAAAAAAACATAGAATTCATTTAAAATGTATTTACAGTGTAAAATGTATAAAGTTCATTTATGTGTGAAATTGAAAGAGATGAGTAAGTTTTGGTTTCATTGTTTCCTTAAAAGATGTGCACACTATCTTGATTTTGTTTCAGTTGTCACTCATGGTGTTTTTCTGTTGTCACTGGTTTGGTTGTGACTTAATAGCCAATCAGAGATCTTCTTTTGCGTAAGGGGCGGGACAAGTGGCGCACGGTGCTGTAACAGGAAGAAAAATAGATCTCTCTCATGTCAGCCGTGATCCGCGAGGAAACATCGTGATTTGTGGAGAACATTCAAGTTATATGGAAGATTGACTACCAGTTGATCCAGAGTGTGACTGTTGTGATCTGCATCAGGTAACAGATATGTGTATTTCTGTGCTTATAACTTGTGGTTGCAGTGCTAAAGGAAATCATGTGTCTGGTGCTACATAGCGACTAGCTGTTAGCTTTGGCATTTCAATGAGCCTCAATATGCTCAGTTTAAGCCTTGTATGAGCACATACTTATAATAAGTGTGAGTTGAACTAAGTGAAATATTCTTGCATCAGATGTGGACTGAGAGAGAGCCGGTTGGAGCGTCGACCAGAGGCCCGGCGGAGTTTCTGCTGTTTCTTCAGTGCTATCTTCAGTTTTCGTTTCTTCAATGATATCTTCAGCTTCGTTTCTTCAGTGATCTGAGTTTGTTTCATCTCATCATCATCTTCACAAAAGACCATCTACTCCTCTGTTCTCTTGTGACTGCTACCACTCGTTTCCCCATTCATCCTATTAACCCCCTTGGATCCGTGAGTACTCAAAAGAATTACTAAAAGTGCACATTTTATTTTCTGTTGCTCAATTTGGAGTGAAGCGGCCCCACAGTTTCTGGCCTCACCGCTCCCCAGCTTCGAATCAGGCCTGCAACGTGGTCATTTGCAAAGTGAATGCTTGAGGAGTGTGTGAGTGTGGGCCCACAAATTTGATTTATGTTGGATTTGTTGTTGTGATACAAATATATCGGGGATTTTGTAAATAATATCTAAAAAGGTACTAAAAAAGAGGTTTTTCATGAAAAAGGGTTAATTCATAAGAAAAAAGGTTTGAAAGAAAATTCATAAAAAGGACTGATATTTAGTTTTTTGTCTCTGTATATATTTTATATTTTGTTAAAACAGATTTTCATTTAGAATTTCATTATTTTATTTCATTGATACAAAATAAACCCTGTTTGGAGGATCATTGTCTTAAAAGTTCAGTTGTTGTGTCCCTTATTTGTGTTAGCAAATTTTACTAGTTCATACCGAACTCAGGCCCCATCCCACAGTTACGTGAGATCCGGGTTACATAAGCAAAACCCGGAGGCTCGTTTCCTTCCATGGCTCCGTTTACATGACATTTCAAGAGAAAGTGCATAATTTTTGAATTTAGAAAAAATTCGTTTTTACACTAGTGGGTGCTGTTGGTGATTCTAGTAATGAAAGCACACATGGAAAAATAAAAATCTAAGAACAAACTTTTGAAAACTGTTTCCAGAAAGGTCAGTGTGTTTCAAAAACGTGCTTTTTCTGACTCCAAGCACTGCTGTCACGCAAACAGACACTGAAAATGCAACAAAAGTTTCACACTTTCACTTGAAAACATCATGTGAACAGAGCTTGAGACTGGCCAGATTAAAACTGTGTGAAATCAATTCAATGCATCAATTTACATGTCAGACAGCACATAGTAACATATTGCCAATGAGGAGACAGAAGCAAAAGATGGATGGACACCAGCTGTAGGTGAAATAGAACAGAACAGAACAGAACAGAACAGAACAGAACAGAACAGAATAGAATAGAATAGAATAGAATAGAATAGAATAGAATAGAATAGAACTTCCTGAAATGGGAAGAAGCCTGACACCACCCTCTCACCAGTGTAAGAGGAAAATGGTTTTCTTCACAGAGCTTAGAAGCAACATGGCCAGGAAATGGAGCACATTCGGTTAAATCTATTTTATTTACTTGGTGATCACCACAGAGAGGCTGAACGGTGGCATGAAGTCAACTTCTAATGGTCGATGGTTCTTCTCCTGTCTTGTTCTTTCCATGTGTTGAAGAGCTGCTGAGCAAGACACTGAATCCCTGGTTGGTGTCCCAGCTGCTGTGTGTGTGTGTGTGTGTGTGTGTGTGTGTGTGTGTGTGTGTGTGTGTGTGTGTGTGTGTGTGTGTGTGTGTGTGTGTGTGTGTGTGTGTGTGTGTGTGTGTGTGTGTCATCTAAATCACAGTGTTTGCATCATTCAAAGATGTTTGATGTCTCTGTCAGAGACATGCGCATGCACGCGCACGCGCACACACACACACACACACACACACACACACACACACACACACACACACACATACAGGGATATATGGTTTATGAGACCAATTTGGCAGATTCTTGCATGGCGGTGGTTTACGGAACCACACCTAACGCAACATCTGGTGAACTTGAAAGACATGTTAAAAATTTTCATTTCATCTGCTGAACACAAATCTGACTTGAAAATCATCGTTTCTCTTTCAGAACAATATGTGACATTTCACAGGCTTATGAGACCAGACCAAATAGTGTTTTGTGAAACCAACAGTGTTTATGAGACCTGTTTACATATAACACACAAACACAAACCACATAGTGGTATACAAGGACCGACAAACATTACAGGGTCTGTTTACATGTAACACACAAACACAAACCATACAATGGTATACAAGGACCGACAAACATTACAGGGTCTGTTTACATGTAACACACAAACACAAACCATACAATGGTATACAAGGACCGACAAACATTACAGGGTCTGTTTACATGTAACACACAAACACAAACCATACAATGGTATACAAGGACCGACAAACATTACAAGGTCTACAAGAATACAATTTTACATTTAACCTCTAAAAAAACCCTTTTAAACACCCACCTCAAGCTTTTTAGCCATTTTCCTTTCTCAATGGTCTTTAAATTGTGGGTATGAAGTTTATAGCCAAAATAAAAAACTTTTTTCCTCTGCCTTTTTGCAAAATAAAGTCATTTTCCAGGACTCACTCTCTGCAGAGCGTCAGTAGCTTGTCAGCAATATGCCTCCGAGTCGTGGGCGGAGACAGCACTGCTCTGCACCCTCCCCCTCAAACGCCACATCTCAATCGAGGAAAGCTTCTGCTAATTTAGAGCTTTGTAAGATATATAGAGCAAGGTTAGCATATTTTACAAGTCCAAGTGATCCAAGCCCTGCATCCAATGCTCTCTGCTGCGTTCCCCCTTGCAGGAGAGCTGCCTGCTCTGTCTGCCGAGCAGCAAGAACCAATTCTGGGAGTGCTGAGTTTTTCCTCAGACTGCTGAGCAGCGACCAACCGAAACTGCAAGTTTTGATTGCTGCTGTAGAGTCAGTACAAAGATTATATGCAAAATTGCAAGTTCTAAGGATCACATAAAAACCTTACTCGTCAGTTTAAGAGACTAACCAATTAAATCTGAGTTAGACTAATCAACACTGTTAAGACAGAGTTGTAGAGGCAGAGCACCTCACAAAATGGCAGCACAGACCTGAGACCAAAGTACTGATGCCTGAGTTTCCGATGCACTCAGCACAAAGAAAGGGGGAAAAATGCCTGCTGCACAGGAATGAAGAAAATCGTATAAAAAATTAATGAACAAATGACAACCATTACTTCTTTAACATGATGAGAATTCAGAGACGCTGTTGGTACGTGCACATCTCAACATGTGCCGATTGCTGCATTATTTTGATTGTAAGCTGAAGGCCATCCTGGGTGACCCCACCGGACAGAGGACCAGTTGCAGTAACAGACTCATCTCCCTGACCTGGAGACCAGAAAGATTAAAGACAACTTTCATTCCTGTTGCTATCAAGATGCACAATGCCATTTGTTAGGCTACACACTTTTACTTTATTACCTCCGCCAGGAGGTTATGTAATCACGTCGGTCTGTTGGTATGTTGGTTGGTTGGTTGGTCTGTTAGCAACATTACGGAAAAAGTAATGGACAGATTGCAATGAAACTTTGTGGAAAGGTGGATCTTGGGCTAACTTAGAATCCATTAAATTTTTGTGATGATCCGGATCACTGTCTGGATCCAGGAATTTTTTTAAAGGATTCTTTATCATTGAGAGATAGGGCAGTCTTTGATATAGTTGGGCAGGCTCGCCGACAGGGGGAACAAACACCTGGTTCACACAGGACGCGCTGCGTGTGGAGGCGGAAGCGCCGAGCACCGAGTTCAGATCGGTGCCCGTTTACCTATCTGACGGTTCATACAGGAGGTGCGGGGGAGCGCTGCTCACGCCATGGACCGCGGGTGCTCTGCTCCTCTGTATTTTCTCCGCCAGCCGTGGAGCGCCAGTTGTAAAGCTGGACAGAGCAGATCGCACCAGACAGGAAGTCGGGAACGGAAAATACGAGAGAATCTGGTCAATTTTCTAATTAAAATAAAGTAAAATAACATAAATTGTTGCTTTTCGCTTTTCCTTTTCAGATAAACACACACACACACACACACAAGGGCGAGAGAGAGATGCACCGCACGCCACAACGCTCTGCTCCGATCACACCCCGATCACAATGTTGTTTTATTATATATGGTGTTTTTATGGTTGTTGGTGACTTATTTGAGCTGTGGCGGAGGTCTGCGCTATCTGAGTGCCAAATTCTAGTATTTATATTATTTCAGGTGTGTGTTATCTATTTTGTCACATGTTCTTGTAAGCTGCTAACAACACAAAAAATGGATGTGCTTAGAGTTCAAATGCAACAGATATTGGGAGTGTTGAAGCCTTCTCACCCATACAAATGGGGCATACATTTAGGATTTTTTGGGCTGATACCAATCACAGGGTCTACTTGAAGCCTTCAATTTTTGCATAGCATTACATATTGATGTAACTATTCTTAAGAACACTTAAGTATCACAATTAGAAATGACAATAGTCAAGAATGGATCACACTTTATTACTTATAACAATGAACATCAATTAACAGCAAAGAATGTTCTGAACATCTGCCCTATATCAATTTTTTAAACATTAAGAATACTCAGGGCGAACCAAAATCCATCTTACATACAGGTCTGTGAGCCAACATTAGCTGCATGGAATGCATGAAGAAACACACATGCATCGGCTTCTTCATGCGTGCACTGCAACTCTGCTACTTCCTCACACTTATTTTGGTCTTTCCTCTGTCTTCTTTCTGTCCCCTTTGTCCTCTTTTGCCACTGTCCCCTTTCTGTTCTCTCTCTCTCTCCTCTTTCTGTCCTATATCTGTCCTCTCTCCATCCTCTCCGTCTCCTTTCTGTCCCCTCTCTTTCTTTTTTGTCCCCTCTCTTTCTAGTGTCGTAAACCAGCCCCGCCCACTCCCCGTCCACATTTGGATTTTGGAGCTGGGCTCAGTCTGGGCATGAGCCCATAGAAACTTCGTGCAGGGGGTGTCAGTTACTGACAGCATACTTGAGTGCTTTAAAACAAATGTCATCAAAACGCGTTAGCTTCTCTAAGGGTTAGCTTTAGCTCTTTAGCTCTAGCTTCTCTACACGCAAAGACATGCGAAAACTCACCAAGCGCAGACTCTGGCTCTTGCTTGATTGTTGTAATACTTGGTATTTTGGCTATAACTTTACTTATTGCAGCTTTCAGACGATGGTTAAAGTTTATCTCCGTAATCTCCGTGACGCGCAGTGATGGCGTCACTTCCGGTTTAGCCACTGGAATTCGCCCCAAAAAATTGAAAACAAAAAGCAGCAACGCTGATTGGCTCGGCCACTTCACGGCTCCGTCGCGTTCTCTTTCTATGGGCGCGTGCCCAGACTGAGCCTAGCGCCAAAATCCAAATGTGGATAAGGAGTGGGCGGGGCTGGTTTACGAGGCTACTCTCTTTCTATTCTGTCCTACTTCTGTCCTCTCTCCGTCTCCTCTCCATATAATCTCTGTCATGTTTGTCTCCTCTGTGTCTCCTGTTTCCATATCCTCTCCCTGTTCTCTCTCTGTCTCCCGTCTACACCTCCTCTCTGTCCTCTCTCCGTGCCATCTGTCTCCTCTGTCTCCCCTCTCTGATAGGGATATAATATATTCTTGCAGACTGGATACAGCTGAAATGCGGGCCGGAAGTTTGATGTCTGCTCAAAATAGCGAAACTTTTCCACCTTGAGTGATTCCGACCAGTGAAATTTTGGCTTCTGGCCATATTCCTCTTCAGTGTGGATGAAACTTTTGGGGCTTAAAAGTCAGCCCCCCGTTTCTCAAGTAGTCTCTAATGTTCTGGCATATCTCTTCGGCTCTTCAGTGCTGGCTGTTCACATTCTATGCAAACCAAGCACTCCTTCTTCAATGTGGATTTCTTTATGTGAGACTCTCAGCACAGCATTTTTCTCCACTTTGGTCCATGGTCTTCTTGTTCTGCCTTTGCGTACTGAAAACAAACAAGATTACATAATTGTTAGTATGGCTGACTACGTTTTTATTTAAACTGGATATCAATGGCGAACCGTGAGAATTAATGGGAGTTTTGTTTGCCACTCAGTTGTGTACCAATTGCAATAAAAGATGACATACTTCCTGTACACATACATCTGTTATTCCATAAAACTGTTTGCACTGCAAAAGGTTGTATGTTTTGTTCATCGATATGTTGACTTTTCCACTTCTTCTCACTGTAAAAACTTTTAACTTCGTCTCTGTCCTTACATGTTGATCTGATGATGATGACTGGATAGTATAAACTTGATGAGTATTAGAATTCAACTTGACCATACCATTATGCACAGGGAGCAATCGATCTGCTTCAGGAGTGTCCATGTTTTCGTCAGCTTCAGGAGTGTCCAAGTTTCTGCCTGAAAAGTGTGTAACAGAAGAGCATAGTACAGGCATTTTATTTGAATAGTACATGTTGTTCAATTGTGTAATGCAATATATTGATTGTTTAAAGCTCAATGAAAGCAGAAATAGATCAGAGGGGTTTAAATTGTATTGTAACACACAAATACACACACAGGTCTCTGTACGAAAGTATTGGTTCTCACTGTTGTCCTCATATGCCAAACACTGGTCTCGCACACCATGATCATGCAAACACACAAAAACACAAACACATGCCACACTGAATCTCAGCTACATACAGAAGTAGTAAGTTGGCATTGTTTCAGGTCACTTTAAACCACTTCCTGTCTTTGAATCTGCACTGACACAGTGTACTGACACACCTCTGATTAGGAATGCGAGAGACACGCCTGCTGTGTGCAAAACCTGACCACACTTGTCCAAAAACTACTGAAACTGACATGAAAACTGAACAAATACCAACCAACAGATTAAACACTGAACAAAAACTGATCCAAAAAACATATTGAATTATCTTTCAAAATATGGTAAAATGCTGACATTCAAGAATCTGTTACAACATGTGAAATTATGACTTTTAAAAATGTCGAAAATCTTGAGGAAAAAAATTTAATTGACAAGATCTGTTAACTCACTCATCAAATATTATCTCAACATTACTGGACAGATTCACAATATTTACTGTTTCTCCTCAATGACAAGAGGCATTACTTGATGAAAACAGTGAAATTTGATCCTATATAACTGCTTCTGTCATAAACCAAGATTTTAAATCATGCAAAACTGATGTGACATACTGTATTTTACTGTATGGCCTTGTATGCCTCACTCCGTCCTTTTAAACCATTACTGCACCACACACAGACACACACAGGTCTCTGTACTAAAGTATTGGTTCTCACTGTTGTCCTCATATGCCAAACACTGGTCTCGCACACCATGATCATGCAAACACACAAAAACACAAACACATGCCACACTGAATCTCAGTTATATACAGAAGCAGTAAGTTGGCATTGTTTCAGGTCACTTTAAAGCACTTCCTGTGTTTGAATTAGGAATGCACATGGTTAACCGCTTAACCGTTAACCGATAACAGGAACTTTGACCGGTTAATACTATCGGTTATTTTTTTTTTTTTAAGCTCCAGCTGGAGCGGAGCTCGCCACAGAGCCGTGCGTATTCATGCATGCTAGCATTATATTACAGGTATCAATGACGGCGCTGCAGATGACTCCTTAAGTCACTGATTCATTCCAGTTGCCTTCATGTTGTACAGTAGGGGAGGGTGTGTGTCTTTGTGCGCATTTACGCATGTGACACAAAACCGGCGTTACATTGAATCTAATTTTTTTTATCTCCAGACGCCGCGGGTCGTCCAGATTTACAGTGAAATGGTTTGGTGTGAAGCCGCATCGTCCAGATAAACATTAAGCTCCATCAGAACCGTTTAAAAAGTCGGATTTCAGAAGCCAAACTTTATTTAGGAAATTAATCATAACGCACAAAGAAATCACTGGCGTGCTCACTCTCGACATAATTTAAAAAGCAATAGGAGATGACTGAAGCCTAAAGTACTGTTAATTATGTCTAAATCTTGTAGCTTTTTTTACATTTTAGATGAGAATTTGCTGTCATTGTAAATCTGAAGTTAAGCACTGGACAGCGCCGAGTCAGCCACTCACTCGGAGCGCACATTTCCGTGTCGGAATGGAGGGACGTCTGCGTGTCGGAATAGCGGTATTTCGGAATGGTGATATGTCTAAATGGTGGTGCGTCGGAATGTCGGAGCGGCAGCATGTAACCACTCAACAGGGCGTTTAAAGGTCGTCCATGCTTCGAGTCGCTTTGGAGCCTCAGCGCTCCACTGATGCGCACGGTCTTTCAGTGTGCGTTCCGCAGGCGCAGTGTTCCACACATCCTCCAGAAGCTTTTCTGGCACTACAGACTGTTTATCCGCTCCTTTATTACAGATTATTTAGAGAAAATTAAGCACATACATTGTCAGTACGTTATCATTTAATATTAAAGTTTATTTAGCCTTTTTTTTTTCTTTTTTCTGAATCGCGGGGCGGCGCCGGAGCGATTCTGTCGGCAGACCTTCTCCTCCCTCCAAACAGTCTGCTGTCTTCATCCACGAGATTTTCCACTCTGGTGTGTGGAGCGATCAGACGACGGTTCTGTCTGCCTTCACTTCTACCGTCATGTTTTGTTTGCTGTGGCGCTCTGGCGATGCGTATACCGGCGCGACTTGCGCGCAACGCGGTCACAAATTCTGGCTGCTGTCCGCGCAGACCAATGCGCAACGCACACCGACGCAGACGTGTGAAACATGGACGGGCCTTAAATCTTATCGGTTAACGGTTATTAACCGGTTAAATAGAAAAAATATAAAATGTGCATCCCCAGTTTAAATCTACACTGACACACCTCTAGGGATGGGAATCGAGAACCGATTCTTTTGTAGAACCGGTTCCTCATGTCTCGATTCCAAGGAATCGTTTGGCTGTCTCCTTAACGGTTCCACTATTGATTCCGCTGTGTGCGTGACGACGTATCATGCACGGCGCGCATGCACTCACACAGCGCAGCTGCGGTCTGCTCTACTGCAGCTACAGAGTCGCGGACCAGAAACTCTCAGCAAGAATCTTATTTTTCCTCACTCCGGAGCCCTGCTGCTTCAATCTAAACAGAAACAAGTCGGTGCCAGATGTAAACTAGTTACGTGTTCCAAAATCTGTGATTTCAAAATAAAATCTGTGTCGCGTTTTTGCCATAACATTTGTAATTCTTCTGGCAGAATATATAACAAACAACGCAATCTAATCATTAGCTGCATTAGAAGAATGAACGATGTCGTCAAACGACACCAAAATTGCACAAAACAAAGCTCTATGACCAGAGCGACTGTGTTGCCAGATTGGGCGGGTTTCTGCACAATCAAGCTTCTTTTGAACCCGAGGTGGGTTGATGAAATGGTAATGTGTTTGTGACGTGCTTTTATAAATGAAAATCTGTTTTTTACGTTTTAACATGCATTTTGTACAGAGATGGAGGTTTGAACTGCTTTCTATTGTTGGACAGTTTTAATATTATATTTGGGGCAGATCTGGCAACCTCCATCAGCTGACAGCAGACACACCGAGACTGTGTGAGTGACAGAGCTGTGGAGCTGGACCAGACATGCACAGGCATCCAGTGTAATTTAGTTTTGAGCTTTCCAGCCTGGCATCAGGAAGAAGCTCCAGAGTTTAGCTAGATTTCACACGAAAAGATGAAACTGGGGCTACTTGCAGCTTGCAAAGTTTTCATGACATGGATATTTTTTTCTTCTGTTCAGGATGAGGATATTAAAGAGTTAATGCAAACACCCCATTTGTATTGTTTCATTTCTCACTAAATGAGAATCGATAAGAGAATTGATAAGGAATCGTATCGATAAGCAGTATCGACAATGGAATTGAAATCGCTAAATTCTTAACAATTCCCATCCCTACACACCTCTGATTAGGAATGCGAGAGACACACCTGCTGTGTGCAAAACCTGACCACACTTGACCAAAAACTACAGAAACTGACATGAAAACTGAACAAATACCAACCAAAAGATTAAACACTGAACAAAAACTGATCCAAAAAATGTGTTGAATTATCTTTCAAAATATGGTAAATGCTGACATTCAAGAATCTGTTAGAAAATGTGAAATTACGATTTTTAAAAAAGTCGATCTTTAGGAAAATAATTAAATTGACTAAATCTGTTAACTCACTCATCAAATATTATCTCAACATTACTGGACAGCTTCACAATATTTACTGTTTCTCCTCAATGACAAGAGGCATTACTTGATGAAAACAGTGAAATTTGATCCTATATAACTGCTTCTGTCATAAACCAAGATTTTAAATCATGCAAAACTGATGTGACATACTGTATTTTACTGTATGGCCTTGTATGCCTCACTCCGTCCTTTTAAACCATTACTGCACCACACACAGACACACACAGGTCTCTGTACTAAAGTATTGGTTCTCACTGTTGTCCTCATATGCCAAACACTGGTCTCGCACACCATGATCATGCAAACACACAAAAACACAAACACATGCCACACTGAATCTCAGTTACATACAGAAGCAGTAAGTTGGCATTGTTTCAGGTCACTTTAAAGCACTTCCTGTCTTTGAATCTGCACTGACACACTGTACTGACACACCTCTGATTAGGAATGCGAGAGACACGCCTGCTGTGTGCAAAACCTGACCACACTTGTCCAAAAACTACTGAAACTGACATGAAAACTGAACAAAAACTACCAAAAACTGAAAAAGGAAATTAAAATGACTAAAGCTTAATGTGACTGGGGGGGGGGGGGGGGGGGGGGGGGGGCTTTGAGACAAGACATCACAGACATCATCAAATCTCAAATTCAACACAGTACTTATGTATTGTGTTGAATTTGAGATTCAACAGGGTTTAAAGCAAACACTTACCTTTGGTTGGGGCAAAGATTCTCCATCCATAAGACGCCTTGTCATTCTTTGGTCTCATGTGATGTTGTGCATTACATCTGGGGTTTCGTTTGCTTTGACTCACTGCAAAACATAATGTCAAGTCAGTCCTTACAAATATACAGCATTATCTGAACTCATTTTATCAGTGGCCTAAAAAGGTATTATGTTAGGCACTGACACAGCTTCAGCTTGACGATGCTGAAGTGAGCTTACAGCTTCCATCAGGCAGTTCAGGAAAAAATGTTGACATTTACTTCCAGCTTAGACAAGAGGGATCTTCCAGACAGGAGGTTAAACAAACGTCTAACCCTGAACTCCAAGTATGGTTCGAGAGCAGCTGATCTGAATTGGTTCAATCAACTCTAAGTATGTTAATCACCTGCAAAAAAGCCATCATCTATCCATATTAATTCAGTAGACATATTAATACATGATTATGATGACTGTGCACATTTAATTTTTGGTGGAATGTGACAGGCCAAAGATACATTACATTTAAATAAATCGTTTCATCTTTAACATGACAAGCATAGCTGAAGGTGAATATTTTAAAAATTATCAGACATTATTGTCAGACAATCTGTTCCAGTGAGGGGATTAACACTTGAAATTAGGTTAAATAACAGTAAATTTTAAGTGTTAGATTACAAACATGTTTCATGTCTTTGATCTACACCTCATATATATATATATATATATATATATATATATATATATATATATATATATGTCTTCATGTCTATGTTTCATCTTCAGTTGCTCCTGTGTCTTATCTCAGTCATTCCACCACTTTATCATCCAAATCTGGTAAATAATGAATTCACGGACAACACTGCATTAAAGTATTGTGTTAACCTGAAGGTCCCCCAACTGGAGGAACAGAAAACAATTGGATTGTATTGGAACAACTCTACTAATAATATTAATTATTTATAATAGAATGTCATGATGCTGCCCATTAAATTCAACAGCCGAACCTGGGCTACACGAAAATATCAGCTATTTTTACACACCATGACTTATAAAACTACGGGTCAGCCAGCACACTAGCCGGTGTCCTGCCAAAACTGTGATTTCTGCCAGAAAGTGATTTCCGGTCCGCGGAATCAGCTTGTAGCAAGCAAAAAAAAGCTGATTTTGACATTGTAATGTCCCTTTACTCATTTTTTAAGTGATATAAAGTATTGGTTTTAGTCAAATGTTGTAAATCTGACTCTGCTGTGTTATATTAAATCATTTCGAGGCAAAACATCGATCCATATGCAATACTGGAGGCATGAATCAGCTTTTGGCAAGCAAAATAAGCTGATTTTGACATTGTAATGTCCCTTTTCTCAATTTTCAAACCGTACAAAGCACTGCTTGGGATGAAATTACTCTGTTGAGCAATCTAGCGATTTTGATGCAAAAAAAAAAAAAAAGAAAACGTGTCACCTCCGTGACACATCTTAATTAGCATAACACAAGCCAGGTTAAAATCGCCAACTAGCTTACCGGTATTTAACAGCGATATGAGGCAACTGGACGTACAGGAGGCTATCAAACGCAAACATAAATAAACATCGTTGGATGATCAGAAACAAACTTGTTTGAGCCCGATTAAGACTGCCGCAGAGCCACAGAAGCTGCGCATTTCAGCTGCCCGCGGACCGGAAATCACTTTATGGCAGGGAATCACTTTTTGGCACGACACCTGTCCACTGGCTAGCCCGGTTAGCAATCTGCACGTAAGGCACCTCAAAACAAAGCCGCGACTTCCATCACTACCGAGCAAAGCCGACGACAATCAAGCGTCCGAAAGCAAGCAGCCAAACACAACAAAAACAGTAATGGCTTCGCCAAATGATGGTTGAGCTCCTGAGTTACTTTGACGACAGGATTAGCTTACCAGCTAGCTGCAGTGCTAAAGCCTTTTACACGAGCTCCGGTCCGGCTTTAACAGGCGTGATGCAGACAACGGGAGACACGCTCTGGCATGACACAAAAAGGACATTTCGGTTGTACAAAATAAAAATAAAACGTCCTCTCTCCCACAAATCCAGCCTCACAGAAGAAGGTTATAACAGAAGACGCAGCCTTCTTCAAAGGAGGGCAATTACTCCTCCCAGACGTCAAATGTTGTGTTCAAGAGCGCTTTGTTAAACTGTTTAAAAACACTCAGAAAAGATTTCAAGCCTATTTCAGTCTCAAATTGAGTCTCAAACAGCGTGAAAATTGTTATTTTCCAACATAATAATAGAGAGCTTAAAAAAATAAAAGGAACTAGTGAATGACACAGCACAGTGAATTTAATATAACATAAAATACGTAATATATGTAAAATAATTTAAAAATATTGAAGTCTTACTTTTCATCGTTCATCCCAGTGCTGATCCGGTCCAAACCTGCTGAAGCTCCCGCATTTACACATCCTGTGTATAAATTGGCGGGTAATTGTGTATATTTTCCCGCAAATGTGTATAACTTGCAATGCGTCCTGCTGCCTCTGGGGGCGCTGTTGGACACACACGGGTTACACAACGTCTTGGTCTCACAAGCCATCCTGGCATATGAGCCCAATATGTGTGAACCTCAGAATGGCAGGGGGTGGGCCATAACAGTACATCAACTATATTAACTAATAACACAAGAAGTTATGTAATCATACATATAGTAATTATGACATATACCATTATATTTCAATAATTATAACATTATAAAGTTTTATGTTTATGAGACCATCAAAATTGGTTCCGTAACCCGATTGGTCTTGTAATGCTGGTGAGTAAACCTGAAAATTGGTTTTACAAACCATATATCCCTACTCACACACCCTTACCCTTTATTTTCTAACCGTGTTTATCTGTTAATTGACGAGACAATATGAAAGGCTGTACAAAGGCCTCAGCCTGCCAGCTGGACACACAGCATACATGCTCCTGTCTGCCCATCCCCTACCGCCAGTGCCAGCCAAGCCATCATAGCAAAACACACACACACACACACACACACACACACACACACACACACACACACACACGCACGCATGCACACGCACAGACCAACACAAGAAAGGACATGCATCATGAGATTCTTTTGTTGTTCTTGAATTTTGTTTCAAATCAAGGTTTGATATATTTTCACATTCAAAGTTGTATTCAGAATGAAGAGACTACGAAGTAATTTTTGGTTTGATATCAGTATGCAGACGTGTGAAGGGAAATCTAAGTGCATACTGAGTCAAAATGTTAGCAGAAATGTGCCCCACTTACCATCAAGGAACAACAGATTCATTAAGTGTCAAGAAAGAATTAATTTGAACTTTATCTCGAACATGTGAACACCCAGATTGAATTATTCAAGATATTCAGTTTCTCTATCAGAGGCAGCAACGGAGTCCTTCAACGTGACGATACCTCTACCATGTTTCACAGCTGGACTTTGTCTTAAAGACTTCTTTAGATGAGCTACATATAAAGTAATGTACTGCGTTACTAAAGAGAACAGTATCCCAGACAGACATCTTGTTACTTCATTGATCTTTTATTTCAGTTGTGAAACCATATAAACAGATTTGTTTTGTCCCCGACACTGAGTGATACTGTGTTTAATGGACCTCACCATTGAAACTAATTCTTCATTAAATTATTCAGGTCATATGTGCTGAAACTATTCTAAATTGTGCCTAACCCTTATAGATGCCACTAATGCTAAGGAAGTATGAATTTTTATATGGTTAGTCTGCATGTATACGAGCGGATAAATTCACAAAGAACTCCGTCTTAAAGCCAGAAACATGATCTCTTTTATCTTCCCTGAAGTCCAAACAAAGACACGAGAACATTTCTAATAACTTGTCTCGTGAAAATCTTGGCAAAACTGTGTTTGACATAAAATTGTGCTACTTAAAAACTTCACTGATTGACCTAATGAGGGCGCTCTGATTAAATGTCAACGTTTTTAACACAAATGATTTCAGGCTGCTGCTTGGCTTTTCATAAAACCCCAGACTGATGGTATATTTTAACGCCGCGCGCCAACGTTCACACGCTGCACTGATTGGCCTGGCGGGGGGCGCCTTAATTAAAGGTCAAAATTTCAAACTTTAAGAGGCCAGAAATGGAGCGGCGCCAGTCCGACCCAGCGAAACCTAAAGAGATGATGCATCCCGGCACTGATTGGCCCGCAGGGTGTCAGCGTCGTCTGGGCGAAATGAGCATCTTTAAACTGCAAATATGGTAAGTGTTTTACAGGAAGGCGCATATTTGAAAGTTTGACAAATAAATTATGAAAGTTTGAAGTAATGCAGCAAGTCTTGACAAGTGTAATGCTTTGTATTTCCACATTTACTCCTCAAAATAGTGGACAGGAAGCAAAAAAAAAAAAAAGAAAAAAAATCAGGAACACAATAAATAGACTGTTGACCTGTGAGACAAAGACTGCTGGTTATCCCTCTGGAGAGATACGAGCATCAGTGGATTACACAGCCTGAACCTAATCCACTTTACCTGCTTGTCCACAAGCTCAGAGTCACACGCATGCATGCACACACACACACACACACACCCACAGAGACACACACACAATTTCACACACAGTGTTGTCTGTACCTCTGTTTCTGTGCAATGTCAAACTGGAGGATTTCCAGCTGTACACAGGATTCAGCCACAAACACAAACTTTCAGCAAATTCTTCAATCTCTCATGTCTCCCGGCAGGAATGTCCTTGGTTTGAGTCAACGCCGTTTTTTCATTATTGAAGTTTGCATGTTCTCCAAAAACATGCATTTGACAGAGATCCTGTTCGGGATGAATCGTGCTCCAATGGGCTCAACTCCAGCTCTCCACGACACCAGACTGGATGAAGCGGTCCGGAAGATGAAAACCGAGTACTTAGAAATAGCACAAGTTTGTTTACGTGACTGATATTTAAGTTTGTGTAAAGGAAAAAGTGTCACACCAAAAGGAGAAACAATGCTCCTGACCAGAATACATGGCGTCCCTCCATTGTGGCGCTTTTTCCCCCCCTTGTAATTTGTTGATGTGCGTTTCATGCGCGGCGCTCCTGGAAGATGACGAGCACCTTCTAATTAGTGAGCTAATTTACAAGCGAATGGATCTGCATGCAGGAGGTTAATACTGCCTGATTCCACAGGAAATAACTGGCCCGGCTCCAAATGGGAGCGTGGGCCGAGGCATCACATCTTACCTCCCCAAGGAAAGAAGCGGTAACATTAGTAATTACCTCCTGGACTACGGGGCCAGATAGCTGTCCACCTTTTTATGAAGTCCACAAATTGAGGTCAGTAAGGGAGGGAGAAACGCTACAAGGTGTGTGCCCCTGGTTTTATTGTTGAAAATGCAGATGCGCCGAGTAAATGTCCTCAATTAAAATATTGCATTTCAATCGCTCCCCCCTCTGTTTATAATATTGGATGTATTTGTCATCTTTTTGTTGAAACCGCTGCAATTATCTGGAGGAGGCCCGAGGCTTGCAGACGGTTGACAGAATCGTTGGGCCTGGCGGCGGGATAGACAAAACAGGAACATGAAAAAAACGGGGCTCCGTGACACCCGTCGCTCCAGGTCTGCTCTCAACTCGCCTCCAACAGCCTCCGTAAAGCCGGGCTGCAATCAAGACATTCACAGCAAAACATCTTCCTGCCATCATTCTGTCAACCCAACCTGGAAACACCTACCAGCAGCAGCTACCCCGCTCGCTTGTTTTACACCAAAGATATTAAAGAACAAAAAAAAAAAAAATCCCCCATCATCCACTCAACAGCTGTAATCAGTGGTTTGCTCCTGGGGGCATTGAACGCATGGGGTCAGGCCGAAATAACAGGCTCGAACAAAACCAGGGAGGCCTTCCATTCAGAGCAGACCTGCTACACCCTGCAGCAACCAGAACTACATCTGGCAGCTGAACCGACGCTCACTGGCAGGCCGCCAGAACCAGAGGACACGCTAACGGAGGGGGAAGAATGCATGCAATAAGTGGACGGCAGGTAGCAGCAAGAAGACATGGGAGCTTTTGCACTGTCAGGGGTTACAGAACTAATGTTACAGTATGAAGACCTTTTCCACTACTTTCAGAATGCAACTCAACTACTCACTGCTCGCAAGCTAGAATTAACCCAAAAGTTACGCTGTGCGTGACTGTAAAAACACGCATGCAAAAGGCTAAAAGTATGAAAAATTTCCTCTTGAGACGCTCCAACTAACAATCAACACATCCATACCAATAGAACGACAGCATGAGAGTGAGTGTGTTGTAAATAGACTGACATTTACTTTCTTGGGATATCTGACAATAATATAATATTGAAATTCATACGCATAAAAATTCATGAACATGCATCGCACCGAGGAACAGCTCTGCTTGGGTCAGCTGGTCCCAAACTCCATTACTCCGCTACAGTGGCTACAAAAATCACAAGTAGACATTTTATATTGAACAATTTGTGACTTTTTCTGTAAATGTGCTTCTATAGAAATACATCGGAGAAGGCCTTTAACCATTTTAGAATTAATCGAAAGGTTAGCTTGCAGACCCTCTTTTTGGCCCCTTTTTCATAATCTAATCCTCACAAAATGCAAACAATCAAGTCTCCAGTAAAGATCAGTCGCGCCAGCCTGCTCACCACCCATGACTTGTGCATTTCCAGAGTCAAGAAATGTGTCGGGAAAATCACTGCAGACCCCTCATGCCCTGGACCGTCTCCAGCTTCCCTCCCCTGGCAGACACCCACCAAGACCCTGCAAGCCAAAACTACCAGACACAAGAGCAGAAAAGACTTCATTCGGTTTCCTATAAACAAAGTGATGCACTGCATCCGCAAAGAAGTCTACTTTGGTTTCATCTGTCCTCACAACATTATCCCAGAAAGACCGTGGCTCAACTATGAGTTTTTGCAAACATTTGACTTGCTTTTTTTCTGTCCCTTTTCCCAACAGTGGTGTCCTCTTTGGCTTTTTTTAGTGTGTCACATGGCATACATTGGGAAAGCGGCTCGCCAGACTGTTCAGGCTCAGGTTAAAGCTCTTTAGATGTCCCATGTCTCCTCTTCTTCCACTTTTACAGACTTCTCTCAATGACTTTCTTCAGATATGTCTGATTGTTAATGAACACCTTTGAACCTTTGAAACTGGAGGCTTCTCTCTCTCTTTAACACTGCAATTCAAGGATTTCAAGTGCTTCTTATAGCAATAACTCAGAGAGCATTGATCATCCCCAAAAAATCCCCCAAACTACCATAAACCAGAGAAACAGAGCTTTGTGCTCATAAACAAGTCAGTGCAGTCGCCCCGAGGACTTTCTAGCATGATCATCCAGTCACAGACAAAATGCATGAGCATGTCATACATTTGTAACATGAGATTTTCAGCCCCATCAGAAACAGTAACGCTGAACCGAACAGATATTTATAAGCATTTTGGAAACGGGGCAAGAGCTCTCACTCAGTGCACGTTTTGTGAAAATTCTACAGCCATGCAATTAATATCGATCCTGTCAAGGTAGTTATAAGAAACTATCTTTTTTTTTCAGCATTGTATTTCAAATACACATACTCAAAGGAGCTAATTCTGTCTGCACAGACAAAAAATGCCTCACTGATCACCATCCATGACTCCATACTTTAAAAAGTCAGTGTTAAATGATGATGTTGAGACTGCAGTGTCAATGAACTGGACACTAGTATAAGACCGTAAGGCGTTTCTATTATTTTGGCCACCTCATTAGAATACATGTCTGGAAATTTTGTAATGACTGCTGCTTTGGTTATGGATGTCTTCCAAGTTGAACTGGATTTTCCAAACAGAATGAAGGACAAAATTGTTCGGCAGCAATTTCAACAAGGTCTGACATTTCATTAGTCTCGACTTCTCTTCATTGGTTTCCAGTAAATTTTAGAATTCGTTTTCAAACTTTTCATCTTAACTTCCAGGGCCCTTTGTGGTCAAGCTCCAGGGTGCAGCATGGGCTTTCTTAGATGGGCTCCTGCTCCCCTCGCCTCTCAAATGGAACTCTAATATACATATGAGTTGCTGGGTTGCTCAGTACCACAACCTAATATGTAAATATTAAAAAAAAAAAACTATTTTACCATGAAAAAGTGTTTGAAACACCTCTCAGTCCAACATTGACTGCAGGGTGGCAAACTTCAGCCAGAAAAATCACGTGACAGTCAACTTGTAAAAAGCAAAATCACATTAAGACACAAGCGTTACTTTACATGATCGAATATCGGTTTAGATGTTTAAACTTAAAGCAACACTAAGGAACTTTCAGTTTTCGTTCATTTTGGCGGCACCAGTGGACAAAAGCGGTAGTGTTTTGCCTGAACGAATACTACAGTTCCCATGAGGACTAGCGCGTGGCGTCGTAAAATGCTGCTCCCGGTGGCATGCTGTCGGACTGAACTCGCCTACATTTGCTTCCAGTGGCTGTGTGAAGGACGGATAGTGACGAGGTAATGAATCTAATGGTGGCTAAACAATGTTATATCATGATGTGACGCATACCGTAAAGCAGTTCGCACATTTGGAGTTTTTTAGTGTGGAGGGTTCCTACCACCCTCCTCACAGTTGCTTAGTCCAAGTGAAAGCAATACTGACAACCTCAGGCCGTGACAGAGGGGTCATTCAACTAGCTGTAAGTCGATGTATCATCACAAAAGATATTAAAATGTTTTATTAAGGTTGAAAAGTTCCTTAGTGTCGCTTTAAGTCATTGAACAGTTTTAAATCAACACCAACAAAGTGCTATGGACTCTATTGTAATTAGAATTAATAATACATTTCATAGTTTGTTAAGTAAATACAAGGTATTAGATTTCCATACTGTTGATCAGTTTTTGACATACAATGAATTTTCTTATTTTGCTTTTTTTGGTGGTAATTTTGGACTTCCACTGATTTTCAGCATCATGCAGCTCGCTGCTGTCAGAAATGTTTCCTTTTGCACTGAGCCTGAGTGAGAATGAAGAGCAGCTTCACGCAGAGACAACCACAGATTATGCATATGTCTGCTATTATTTCGTATTTGGACAGCAAATCAAAAGATTCTCCAAATCTCGAGTGTCATACCACAAGAATCATTATTCAAACTGCGTGGAGCTCCTCATATTTTCCTCTCTGGTGCACAGCGGGTTAAAGCTCGGCGTCTGATATTGAAATGGGAGAAGGTCGCCCTGCAGTGGTCCAGCTTATCTGAGAGCTGCTCTATTCAAAAAAAGGCCACGGGGGTGAGAGATGGTCAGAGCAACCCAGATATTGGAAAAGAGGTTTACTCACATCCACCATTAGTCTCTCTAATAAAATGCTTCCCCTTTTCTCGCCTATTCCGATTAATATTCAGCGTGACCGGCCAGAGTCTTTTCCCTGACTCAGACATAGCACTGTGCACTGGGGTTTCTGATCTGTCTCTCATAATTAGACTGATAAATAGGCCTCCTTCTCCCTTCATCATTTTTTTTCCACTCTCTTCTCGTCCCTTTGTTTTCTTCCACACTCACCTCTGAGAGAGGAAAGTATCTCTCTGGGCTGTTTTAATGTGGAAGTTTTGGGGATCGCTCACCTGAAAACATACACAAGCTTTGGTTTTATTGACGCCTGCTTCACCTTTGCACCATTTGGTTCAGAAAATCAGAAATCTTGGATTGTGAACTGGACTGTCATTGTTACCGGCCTTCATTGTGGATTTGGGTGGAGGTTTCAGATTGGACACCGTCACATTTGTTCATGCTGTGAACAAGTTTCATGGAAAATGTACAGAAATGTGCCCATTGGTTGGTGTAGCGGTTTGCACTGTCACCTCACCTCAAGAGGAACCTGGGTTGAGTTTGCTGTTGTGGAGAGAAATCACTGCACCTCAACATTTAAGCTGTTCTTAAAGCTACTGACTATTTAAATATTTAAAGAATGGTCACATCTGATAAGTTTATACTAATGACTTTAACTGTTTGAGCAAAAAAGCATTAAAAATTGCACATTTAGAGGAAAAACATTATAAATACACATTCTGTTAGGTCACAGTTTCAGGTAATAAAGTTTGTAGATCAAAGCTGTGGTGGAATGACACTTTGAACAATAACAGCTGATTTGCAACTCCTTTTCAATCATGTTAAAAACAGATGCAAGCATAAACAATGTTAGCATTCTCAGAGCTCCCTATAAATGACATAATCCCTGTATGATCTGTAACACCCCCCCCCCCCCCCCCCCCCCCCCCATATTCCATATTCATGAAGCTGGATGCGCTACATGGATTGCATTGTTATTTTGTGTGTCCGTCAGACACGATCCTCAGTGTGTCCTGTTCTGATCAGTTTCCACATTATCAGATTTCCATTAAATCTTAGAAACACAAAGCTTGAGTAGATCAGGCTCAAAGTGTTTTGATGTTTTTCAAACAAATAGTCAAAGTCAAAGGTCGGTAATGACCAGACGTGACCACTCTGTAAACATTTTAGGCAGTTTCTAATCTTAATAAAATTACTCTGACTGCATGATGCTGGCATTTCTTGTTCCTTTTCTGTGTGTCTTAACCTCAGCTAGTGTGTCACATGTAAACCACTCTCACTTTGGAGCGTTAAAGGTATAAAAAGGCCAGTGGTTCAATTTTGTGGAACCAACATGGAGTCACTGTTGTATTGGGCCTCCAGTGGAAGTGAGGCAGACGACTTCACACCCACAGCTCGCTCATTCAGGTCCCTCTCGTTGGCTGAGAGGCCCAAAGCTGCAGCTGCTTAGATTGTTTTTGCCCTGGGCACTTGGGCTCCTCCACTGTTTTTATAAGATTATCTGATACAGTTTGATGGAATCTGTTTTCCATCCAGTGCAAACTGGTTTGATCAAGGCTCCAAATCTCTGATGCCGTATTGTTAGTGGATAATGTGTGTAATGGAGGGGGGTGAGGGGATTGAAGAGTATCGTTGGTTCAAGCTACTGTGTCAGGCATGCAGAAGAAGGGGTTTAATTTGCATTCATTGTAGTAAAATCTAAGCCTGTCCCAGGAGTGAGCTGGAAGCCGGAGAGACAATCCCATGAAAAAAGAGAGGGGAGCGTCAACGCTTGTGTCTCCGGTTGAAATGTGAGACGCAGATTGAGCCAATGCCTCCATCCCCGGCCGCTCCCCTGCTCCCTGTGTCCTCCTGGACAGCAGAACGGTTCCCCTTCTCCCCTCTTCAACCCTTAAACCCAGTTGGAGAAGCCTCACATCGTCTGCAGCCGATCTGATAAGAGCCTCGGTGGATAACATCTAGCTGCACTCATCTCTAAGAAGTCCTTCCCCAGGGTACAACTGCCAGTGCCGATCTCAGCATTAAAATATAACTTTGATGGTCATTATTAAGATAAGCATCGTGTTCGTCTGGCACAAGATTACAGCGATAGCGTCACAGCTCGGAACAACTGTCCTTTGGAGAGACTCTCACGAAGGACGGCTATTAGATGAAAAGAGTCCTCCTTGGCCAATCACAGGGGTTGTTACTGGGGGCAAGTGTGGGCACATTGTGGCACTCCTCGATCCTGCGCTACCAGTGAAAAGACGCTCTCGTCCGTTAAACAACAGGACTGGATTGGTAACTTGAAGTTAAACCTCCAGGCACTTTTTCCTCAAAGACACTTTATATCTCGGTGGATAATTCTCTGATTTGTGGCACAAAACAAGTTGGGAGTGGCCCATTTTTTCACATGCTTTGTTTTCTGGTTCGGCAAAGGTTTCCTCATGTCAGGAAGGGGTTTTTCTTTTCCACCCGTTGCACATGAATAAAACTGAATAGAATTGAATCAAATTGTGACTTTCATTTTACTCTCTGAAGTTATGTTAGTTCTGACTGTTTTCACCAATCAACACCTCAAAGTAGCAATGAGCCATAAGATTAGGTCGTCTTCACGACTTGTACAGTGAATGTTTATCTCCATATTTTTCTTTCTCAAACTACACTCGAACTGACAGCGCTGTCATTTCTGAGGTCTCTTCATTATGTTGACACTGGATGATTTCTCTCTATTTTTGGCTTAACTCTTCATTTGAACTTTTCATCTGATACTGGATAGGTTAAAGCACATTTAGAAGGTTGGTTGCCGTGAATCAAATTTTCTACATTATTGGAATTGAACTAATGGTGCATTCACACCGGACGCGTTGCAAGCGTCGTGAGCGGCGCTTTTCTATGCAAAGTCTAGGGTGGACGAGCGTCGTAGAGCGGCGGGCGGCAGGGCGGCGCGTCAGGAGCATCAGGAGCGTCGACTTTCGAGCGTTTCGAGCGTCGACGCCCACGACGAGCATCCCCGGCGTCAGGAGCGTCGTGAGCGTCGCTTTTTGAGAGTTGGGAAAACTGAACTTTCTGGGCATCAACCAATCAGAGACGATCCCTCCGGTGCTACGTCACTACGAGTGATCCGAGCACCGATGCGGGCCAGCCAGTGTTGCTAACTTGATGACTTTCTCGCTAAATCTGGCGACTTTCCAAAGCCTCTTGGCGACTTTTTTTTGTCAAAAGCGACTAGCGACAAATCTAGCGACATTTTCTGGTGCTCTGGAGACGAGACAGGACGTCTCGCTGCTGTCGTCAATGAGCAGCGGGTGCTGCCGTGAGCCCCTCCCCCGTCCCAAAGCTCTCACAGCGGTCAGTCTCAGCAGCGCCCCCTGCTGCAGTCAGAGCAGAGAGCAGACCAGCCAATAGCGACTTTTAGGACGACGACGCGGTCCAGCTTTATTTAACAAATAAAGCCGAGCCGCTCTCCTGATGCGATCCGCCATAGCGAGGAAACAGAAATCAGCCTCCCGCGCGCCAATAAACTGACGAGCGTCGCGAGCTTTGTGACCACCTGGTGTCAAGCGTCGTGCTCGAAGCGTCACAAGCGTCAGCTTCGAGGCGTCCCAAGCGTCGACGACGCCCGCGACGCGTCCAGTGTGAACGCACCATAAGAGTTCATTTCTGTAACTCCCCAGTTGGAACCTTTGATGATCACTAACGCTGATTATGCGATTTTAAACAGATCAGTACTTGGTTATGGGACATAATGAAAACAGCTGTATGGACGACTGATGCCAGAGAGCGAGGCCATGTGGCAGAAGGTAGGTTGGCACATGAGTGGAGGAACGCTTCTAATGTCTCCTCTGACATCTGGATATAAACGTCTGTAATTCTGGATGTGAGTCTCTTGAAGCCAAAGTTGGCAAAGATCAGATGACACCCGATCTGGTTTTAAGTACACCATTATTGGCTCAGCTTTATATTGTTCATATTCTGTCCTGAAACCACAGCTATGCCTGACATGTCACCTGCTAATATCTGATTGTTCTCAGGTCCTCTTCCTCACCGGATGGCTGACAAAAAGAAAGTTGTTAAATTTGCGAAGCCGCCCTGTCTTTTTTTTTTTTTTCTTGGCTCGATGCCACTTTGGAGGTGTTGATTGAGCCTTGTTAGGAATGGAGGAATCAAAGCTACAATGCAGTTATCGGGCAGATATTTACACAACCCACGACTTTATGGGATAAGTGGACTCTCAAAGTGTGGGACCGCAGGAGGAAGTAACAGTTAGCACCGAAAGCTACGACGAGTGCAGTTCACACGGATGAGCACCTCGCTATATTACGCTCTCTGGATGTTAACATGCTTGCATCCTGGAGTTTTGTTCATGTTGTGTTCGATCCCGTGAAGCCATTTGCATCCGAGGGGCTCAAATCGTTCCCAAACTAAACACAGGCTAGCATGCTAGCATGGCTATTCCCTTCGACTCTCCCCATAATTGATTAGTAGCAGCTTTATGGCAGATGTGCATTGTGCCAACATGCAGGGATTTAAAAGTCTTGTTCCTAAAGAATCACATTAATGTTGCATGAGTGCGAACTGCATGAAATTTGCTCGCGCCATTTGCTCACTCAACCCTATTAACTCCAGTGGTAATTGACAGCCCCATTCCCCATCTCATCAAATCACTCTTAATACATGTTAACACACCATAGGGGGAGTAATAGTCAGAGGCAGCATTATCCAAATCGCTCTCATGAATAATGTAGACACATGTAAGGACGCTCGGTTACCATGCTAAAAGGTCCTTTTTTACGGTATGCAGCAGCATTCGCTCTGATTGCTCCGAGATGCATCTGAATGAATTCTCAATGCTAATTCAGCGTGATGCCTCAGAAAGGGAGAGAAAGTGCAGGTCATTAGAACACCACTGACACCTTATGATACACTTGTTATGCTTTTTAAATTGCAATTAAATCAATTATTCCCTCAGGTTCTACCCACCGATGCCCACATAATACTTAATGGACCCGAGCTTCGGTGAATGTAATAGAAGTAAGCTAATCATGACAGCGTGCATTAGCTGTGACCCACAGCACGGGGAGCGACTCGGGGAGGTGCGGGTTTAACTTTTCCAATTCAAACAATTCACAATAGATAATTACAGGAGCAGAAAAGTTGGGACGCTGTGTAGAATGTGTTTAAAAAAATAATGCAATAAGCTGCAACCATTCAAACTCAGTATATGAAGCAAAAATATTGCATGGAGAGAATTTTAAACTTTTTGAAACATAGAACCCCCACAATGTGGGGGATCTTCTTTTTTTCAGAAATTAATGCTTGATGATTTGAGGTTTTCAGCTTCACCACATTTCACGATTCAAGTTTTTCCTATTCATTATTTTCAGTTACAATCAACATTGATCACAACATAGCCACAATATAGACGAAGCAGCAGTTCCTCACAAGCATGAATTACTGACAGTGAAGTGGAGAAAGCCTGCAGAAAACCCTGCAGGTCTCGACTCAAGAGTTGGCAGCTTTGTGATTGGACTGGTTAGAAGATGATACGACAGACACAGAGAGCAACGAACAAACAAGGGGACAAGCTGCATCCACACAGCGCAGACTTGATGGAGGCAGGAGGCACAGATCATCAACTTCCAGAGAGCGAGAGAGCCGAGACAGGACAGACGACAGAAGAGAAACAAATAAAGTTAGTGACGTGCAACACATATAAATATATCTTTAAGACCGGTTACATACCAGCCTGTAGTCCATCAAACACAGTCAGAGACAAATACGATGTTCACACTTCAGCATTTCAAGTGAAAACATCGTTTTTGCATTTTTGTTTCAGAAAAGTTTCCATGTTTACATGGCAATGATTTGAAAACGATGTCTGTTTACACGGAAAAGGCAGAAACGCAGAAAAACACATCACAGTAACAGTGTTTCAAAAAGTTGTGTTCCCCCATTTCAATGGAGATGGCATTTTCTAAAAGCAACAAGTAAGAAGCCATTTTCAAAAAATTGAATTTCCAGTGACTCAGAGCACCTTTTTCATGAAAACGGACGCCCAAAGCACCACAGAGTATTTCCATTTTCACCCTAATGCATTGTTTTCACATTCACACTCGTGGAATTCAGAGTTGTGCACAGAGAGGCCCTTTTCCCAACTGGGATTGGAACCTGGAACCATCTCTCACAGATTAGAGTGTGCCATGGATGTTCATCCTTTCATGACAGGAGGTGAGACGCTCAGCAAATCATTCACAGTCTTAACCTATAATACTTGCTGGGTGGCCTCTCCCCTCCGGTGTCCATCAGGTACTGAAAAAGTTCCTCAATTTACGTGTTTTACATTGAATCCTTGACACAGACAACAGTAATACATTTTAAAACGATTGCTGCTGTCAATACAATTGAATTTGAATCCCTTCTTAATATATAAAATAGTGTCATGTACTGTGAAAGATAATATCTCCTGAGTCACTTTTCTTTCGTAGCTGAGCTGCCTTTTTGTGTATTTTTTTTTTCACAAAGAGGCAACCGAAACATGTTCCCTTTGTTTCCAGGGTTACTGATATGTAGTGAATAATAAACTAATTACTAGTTTATCATTTTTTAAAACAACACAGCTATCAAGCCTCTTCATACTCAGTGTCTCAAGTGCTGTCAGACCTCAATCTGGCATCAAGGACCTGATCTACTGAACGCTGGGGGGTAAACACGTGCTGGAGCGCTGAGGATCACATCTGACAGACACTGATTTAGTGGGTGAGCATTCACGACCACAGAGGGACTTTATCCTCACGAGTTAATCCACAATGTGAAATGATATTAACATCATCTGAAAATGGCCGAGTTGTCTTTAATGCATTTGAAATGAATGTTTGTAAATGATCTCAGCTTTTAGCAGAAACGTTACTGTAGAGAAACTCAACTGGCTCGCCACGTCTTGTTTTTGTCAACTTTTTGTTATTATTCATTGATCACTTGCAAACCAAATGTTCAATCTTAGCACTTTGCACTCTATTTTTTTTTTATAGCTCTTAAGTTTGAGAATAAGTCTGGTCTGACACATTCCCACGATGAATTTGTGCTTATGTGATTGAAACATTATCAAACATATCCCACACCTCCACCTCCATACAGGCACGTGGGATAAACGGAGGAGGAAAAAGCTTATACGACAAGGCAGAAGGAATAAAAACAGTGAGCTGGTGTTAACACTGCGTCTGTGTATCTGTGTTGGGGGGTGGTGGGGGGTCTAATTGGCCTTTTCCTGGTCCTTAGGTTCACTCTAATTAAGGCCCCGAGAGTCGGGGTCCAGGCATCTGGACACCAGCGTTTTGCCGCCACTGCCGCCGTGTTGCCGGGGGAAGACAATGATAGCCAATTATCCCTTTTTATTCAGCCAAAGGAGGCCTTAGCAGGTCATCATTAAGGCATATGGAGGAGGGAGGCGGAGTAAGGGGAGAAGGGGCTCCGTCTGTGTACAGGGGAATGCCAGACGGGGGGGGGGGGGGGGGGGGGGGGGGGGGGGGGGCGGGTCGAAGGCCAGGCAGGTGTTAAGGCGATGCCGCGGCGCTCGTGTGTGCGCTGCGTTGCCTAAATAAAGGTGGACAGAAGACCCCGAGGGGAGCTGTGCAAGTTTGTTACCACTGTGTGTTTTCAAAGCAAATCAGCAGACACAAAAACAATGAGTTGGGAGGAAGGCCAAGAGGCAGCGGGTGGAGCAAAATATATTCTAAATCAAAGGATTTTTACTTTTGCCCTGTTGGTTTGGAACAAATCTTGAAACCGTGTAAGGTTGTGTCAAGTAGTTAAACTCTTAATGAACTCTTTAACTGCTTTTTCTTTCTAAAAAAAGAAAAAAATCCAAAAAACATTGTTGGAAAATCAGATTTTGATTGAGCTGCTTGGCATAGCTCACCAAAACTTATGTAACAATGACCAACATTGCAGTAAAGATCAAGATGAATGGAGGCTTCTGGTTGGCCAAATTTAGATGGAAAGTGAACATTTTTACCAGATCCAAATGCTGTGTATTGCTGAGACTTGCTTGCGTTTTGGTAAATATCTGATAGAGCAGTTAACCACAGAATTTTGTGAGCACTGTGTTAGTAGGTCTCTCGGCTCAATGTGTTCAATCTCTTTCTCTCTGACGCAGTCATGACGGCGTTCTGAGTTCCTGTACTTCCGTTCACTCTCACATTTAGGCCACCCGACAAAGTTTTCAAGTGCAAATGAAAAACTTTTTGCTGCGATCCGGGCGTTGACGGCGTGGTGCTCAGAGTCTCCCAAAGTGGAATCTTCATGAAAATCCTTCCAACTGTGTGTAAATGGGGGGAAAAATTCTGAAACGCTGTTGCTTGTATGCACTCTAGTCGTAATAAATACCTAAACCCTCTGTCTCTACAGTTCTCTAATAGATCGAAATAAGATGTTATCTTGTGCTGCGCTGATAAACAATTAACTTGTTATCCATGAATTTATATAAACTATACATTCGGTATGTAATGTGTGAATATTTTGTCAGAACTCGTGAGAACAACACAGCTCTGTATGTTTGGATCTCTCGCCTATGGTGTTAATTAAAACTGAAGTCACATTCAATGAGGAACAAACTAAGTGAAGCTGACATGAGCGTTTGTCAGAGAAAAGGTGCAACTGACACTAATAACAAAAGCGCCGGGTTTTCTTTTCCTTCTTTCAATAAAACAGGTAAAGAGTAAAAAAAAAACTGTCAGAAGGTTTTAACGACAGACCTGTGAATGTGATCATCTTTCCTTTCTTATTTTAATCATCTTCGGGGCATTTGTTTCAGCGATGCTCGTCTTGCCGGACTCACTGTTTACCACTTTACCCTGTAAAGGGTTTTGTATACACATAAATACATAAGCTTAAGCAGAGGTTTAATCTCTTCCCTTGAATAATATTGTCAGGAGCAATTAAAACTATGGCATATTTAACAATGTCAGCAAAGTGCAACTTGAAAAGTCTCAAACATGAGCAACTGGAAGGAAGAAAGTCATTTTTAACCACATTTGCAAAAGACATCAATCAATTAGTTTCACATATTTCATTTTATGTTGGTTCAGTAAATGCACAGGCACCCCGTGAGTCGTTTTTATTAAATAAGTAGCCATTAGTAGCATTCATCCTTTCAGAAGTCACCATGATGAAATTCTGTTTCCTCAAAAGAATTAAAAAATCGTGAAAGCACAAAGCTCATTCTGTTAAGGGCCAACAAAGCCGGAGAGATGCGTATAGCATTTGACATGACCCCCTGCCAGAGCGAACGGACAGAACAAATATTGTTCAGGCGGACTGAGACTCGCGCTGCAGAGCTGGTATGCAGCACCGCTCAGCGCCCTGGAAGGGCGAGCTCGCATGTGAAGGCACATCCAGCGCTGCTACCAGTCACAGGATGTGGCTTTTCAGCCCGCGCCGCCGCGTCTTCTACTGCTTGATCGGGTGCATGCACTGCTTTCGTCTTGTCACTCGTTTGAACTAAACATCCTGTGTTGACAAACCACAGCTCATGGCAGCAGGTTGCCAGACGAGCACCTGTGCTAACGGATTATTTTTGGCAGGGCTTGGCTCTGAATTCGGGTCTCCATCCATTCAGGATGACAATGATGAGAATAAAGTCAAAATCCAGTGTCAGCGAGGAGAGCTGCACGCTGCGTGGAGTGCAATGTTTAGTTTCTGAAGTGATGCAGCTTCATACTTCACTATTCACAGAGGAGCATTAGAGGGGACAGGTACATTTTGATTTTTTTCTCAAAGTGAATGATGAAGAAAAATTTAATGGCAGGACCATTTCTGAAATCATTTTATTTCGGTTTCAAATCACCTTCGTATCGTCTCGCCCATGTTTTTTTTTTTTTTTTTACCATGAAAGTGCCTTAATCCGTGTTGAAATCAGGATGGCCGGAGGATTTCGAGCCAGAGGCTTCACGACCTCCGATCCACGCAGGTGGAAAATGTTAATTCCCCATATGAGCCGACTTTTTTCCCCTCAAATATCTATTACTTGCTATAATTCTGTCGTCGGACGTGATTAATCCTGACATGAATATTGGTGCCGACTGCTGTGATCCGATCATCTCGACTATTTATGTAAATCCACAAATATCCAATAAATCCATCAGGGTTCCACCATCAGCTGACTGGTTTGTTTGACTGCAGCCTTCCGCTTCGTGGCTTCACTTTGGGTTCTTCTCTAAAACTTTGCTCAAGTGTTACCCAGAGGGGGAAGAAAAAAAAAAAAAAAAGGCTCTGGCGAGCTGGCTGCCGCGGGTATTTGAATGAATATCTTGATAAAGCCTCACTAATCTTCCATTCCAATCTGATTCTCAGTGGGATATATTTCTTATGTCTATACTTAGGTGACCCACGCAGCTTCTTTTGTGCGCGTTCGGTTCCGCGGGATCAGTGGGAAATTGGAAAGAGATGCGGCGTGCTCGTGCCACCTCAAATTGGATTGCATGGTTTCTTAAATGAAAGCAAATAATTTCATGGCTAATGGGCTTAATTTCAGGAAATAATTCCACATTTCCACAGTTTGCTGTTTTGCATGTGATTTCTACGGAAGCGCTCCCACTTTTGGGGATGTGTTTTTTTTTTTCTTCTTCTTCTTCTTCTCCTTTCTGTGCATGAGTGTTCAACTCAATGCACCGGAATTAGAGAGCAGGATGATGTTTAGCGGGATCACTTTTAGCAAATCCGAAAGTTGATCAAATGTGCTTTGACCACATTTCCTTTGAGCTTTCGGCAGCTGTAGGTGGTGACAGGGCCGGCACCGTTGTTCCCTCGGCTTTTATTCACCGGGGACAGAACAGAGGAACAATGTTATTACCCAAAAGGATAAAAGAAAAGGAGAAAAAAAAAATCCTGACATAAACAAGAAGTAAAAATGTGATTGCCAACAAAGAAGTGATTAAGCCTCACAAAAAAGTCTTCAGTGGTTAAATAAATAAAGAAATAGCTGTAATTAAATAATGAATGAAGGAATCAGTCCATAAAGCGTTGATTGATGTCCAGGAAAGGGGGTCTCTCTAATGGAGGCTGGCTGACAGTGATTGCGAAGGCCCATTTACCAGCTGATGTTTTGTTATGATTGGACATGTCAGTCTTCCTCCTCTGATTAAAAAGAAAGAAGGGAGGGGGGAGCGACGAATGCGCCCTGCGTCCTTTCCTTTATGTTTTTTTTTTTTTTTTTTTTCCCTATTCTCTTTCCATTTGCCGGCATAAAGCGATGGGTGCATATTATTTTGTCAATCCGCCGCAGCGGGTGACATTCAGGAATTTGTGAAGATGCCAGCTGCCCTTTACATGCTACCTTGAAGACGCCACTTTCCGCCACAAACTTCGTCACGTAACAGGTGATTGTGCAGTTCGGGGCAAACAGGTTTCAAATGGAGTGTTTTGCTTTTACGCTTTTAACGGCTTGAAACATCCTTCCTGTGATCACTTTTTTCCTGCGTTCATTTGCATCGCCAATCTGTTAAGATTCAACTTCTTGAGTGACATCAAGCCAAATATACGTCAGCGCACGTCCAACGATCCTATTTTCAAATGGACTTTTTAATCGTGTTTTTGCTGCTGTATATAATTAACATGGTTTGATCTTATCATGAATTATTTCTCACCCAAAGCAGGTCTGAACTAAAAATGGTCCCTGCTAATATATTAGGGGTTGCATGAGTTTGCATTGTTGTGATGATACACATAATAACATAATATGAGCTTTTTTTAAAAAAAAAAATCTTTCCTTTTTTTTTTTTTTAACATGACTCAGAACTTGGCAACACTCAATTAGTAACACTTTAGTAATGAGAGGGTTGGTTACACACAGACCGCACTTAAGGAAAATAAAAAGAAGGGAAAACTGCCCTCCAGTTTGTTTCCTATGGTGGAATCATGACCTCTGACCTTAACTGAGGCAAGTGAGGCCTGCAGCTTTTTGAGGCTGTTGTTGTGGGATCTTTGGTGAACAGTTTTTTTGTTTTCGTTTAATAATAAAAATCTTCATTTAAAAACTGAATTCTGTGTTTGCATGAGTTGTCCCTGCCTAATATTTAAATTTGTTTGATTATCTGAAACATTTAGGTTTAACAAAAGTGCAAAAAATTAAGAAATCAGAAAGGGGGCTAACACTTTTTCACATCACTGTGTGAGTGTTTGTGTGTGTGTGTGTGTGTGTGTGTGTGTGTGTGTGTGTGTGTGTGCATAAGACCTTTCTTGTCCTTTGGTTTAGTTTCAGAGGCCATTGAAATTCTTTCTTTACTATAATTAAAGTTGGATGCTGGCTTATTTCAGATGTTTTTAATTGAATCTAGATATTTGGTCTCTCTCTCTCTCTCTTTCTCTTATAATTGTTTGCTTGAAGCTGGTGTTTAGTGCTTGCAATTAAAAAACAAATGCAGATCTGTGCATGTTGGGCCTAAAGAGAATGTGAACTTGCGGATTTGCTTGTCAAGAAAACAGAACACAATCACACAAAAGACCAACCCAAACTCATCGCAGTGTTTTTCTGTGATAAACTTGTTGCTTTATGATCAGCAGACTACATGTGCATCTCTTAATCGGAGCAGTATCATTTACACGCTAGAAGTTTACTGACTGAGGTGAAGCCAGAATCAGTCAGAATGTGGTCATTTTTCTTCATTTCCTTCAGGTGGACAGTCGCACTGAAACAGTTTATTAGTTATTATTTATTTGCCTTCCTCATTTCTGTGCTCCAGCTGTCACTTTCAGTACTGCTTTTATACCCTCATTACAGCAAAACATCAAACATTCTAAAGGGAAATGGCAGATGCCAATCTGTTTCGGTATTTCATGTAATTAATAAAACAAACATTTAGTTAATGGAGGGAACAGACACTAACCCTACAAGTGTCTGTAACTTTAGAGATTGTGGTCTCATTACTGAACTTCTTTTGTCTTGGCTCACATCGTGATATATCTTTAACTGACTACAGGTGTTTGTCATCTGTTGTCTTCTTTCAGATTATTTGGCTTTCTTCAGTTCATAAATTATTAGTTTATTGCAGGTTATTCAGGGTTTAAATAACTGTTTCCCTACAATGTTTCTTTTTTTCCCCACTTTGTCCCTGCTGAAAAGTTTTCGGGGATTTTCTCCTTCTGTCAATCAAATTTCCACATAACAAAGACTGTTAATTGTAAAATTTGCTTTATTTGACTATACACACTTCACTTAGAAACAAAGAAATGTGTCACCGCCAATGGATCCGCAATTAGGTGAGACCATCAATTCTTCTGATTTCTACATTTTATTACGAAATTACATCATTCCTTTTTCCAGGAACTTAAGTTGTGAGTACATAATTGTCCAAATATACTAAAAAGATATTGCAATTAATGGTACAATCCATGCTCATAAAAAATATTTGGTGGAGTGCAACAGATACTGACTGAGTTTATAACAAGTATGAAACAGAGTCGCGTCTTCTCTCCATTGAAGGATGATGCAGCGTCATCCGAAACAAACAATGCAATGTTCTTGTTTTCCTTCAGCAAAGGTTTAATAACCCAACACAGGGAATTTATAGCCCCATCATTTCACTGTTCATCTGTCCAACACCCGATATTCCCAACAGCAATCCATGGAAATTACATATGTTCATTAATTAATTGTCTTTTGGACAGTTGGATGACAATAACTTGACATTTGGATGGAAATTTGTGTTTCTCCGCAGAAAATAGAGCCCACTCTGAATAATCTTTGGAGTTGTGTGGGAGCGGTTGTGACATCTGGTGCAACATAATGAATGGAGGTAATGGAAGACTGAGTGTGTTTGATTACTCTTCATTTGAAAGACAGACACTGACTTATTGGACAGAGATCAGGAAGGCAGTGCAATGCATGTATAATCGGATCACATGTTGCCTCAGGCCATGTCCACTAGAAGCAGGAAAATGCACATTGGCCTTTAAACGGTCATTAATGAGTCTTGTTTGGAGTACATCACGATCGTAAAACCTCCCTTCAGAATGCAAAAGCGGCGTTGCTGCCATCTGTTTCAGTCCAAACCGAGTTTTGATTCACCATCTATGCAAAATAGCAAAGAGCTTCAGCCTATAAAGAGGATTTTTTTTTTTCAGTGCGGTGCACTGGCCGACACACCTACGGTTACAAAACTGCAGGTAAGGCACTCACTAGCCATACTTACTGGCACCATAGAAATATTCCGTTCTAAACCATTTTAAAAAAAAGATTCCAAAGTGTCCCCAGGTCTTAAACAGCTGCCACCACGTTCGACGCATTCTGGCTTCACAAAGACATGCTAACTCCCCAAGGGTTTTCAAAATCTGCTTCCTTCTACATGCAGCATTTACTTGAACTGCGGTGTATTTATTCTCCGCAAACACACACCTCACAGTCCCTCCAGACTTCCCCGTGCTGCACGCCGGAGTGTATCAGCCGTCTTCTTCACACGGACTGCTGCTGGTCTTTCGCTCGCTCTGCTCACGAGCGCTAACCCCTTTCAACCTGCCATATGGAGCCACCAAGGGTCCAGCTTTGTTGTTCCCCACCTCTGCTGCTCTTTTCAGGCTGGTTAAACGCGCTGGCCCGGCTCCCAGAAAGTGAGTTAAGGAAAGTTTAAGTTTGGAGACGTGGACTTCCTTCATGGCCTGTGCTGTTCCGGGTTTCAGATGTTGCCGCCGCCGCCGCCGCCGCTGCTGGCGCACCGGTGGAAGCACTGAGCAGCAACAGATGGAGGTCCGCCGAGGGTCACTCCTCCCGGACTTCACCTTCACAATTGTCTTTGAGGATTTTACCAGCCCAGAATGCTCCATAAAGTCTTCCAGTGAAACATTAAGTAGCTCAACCATGGCTTGAAATTTCTGGAAAATTAAGCACTGTATTTGCAGATTTCAACTTTTTTATATTTAGCTCATCCATCTTTCGTTGCAAATAAGTATCAAATAATCTCGTGTTGCTCCCCAGTTTGGTTTTACTGTGATTCCACCTTGATGCCTTCTTTCCAAGGTTGGGCCAGAAGCACGTGGGGCGACTGAACAATGGCTGATTGTCACACGAGAACATCCAATTCACCTGAGTGCTCACGGGACAAGGCGCTCCACATAGTTGATGGCGGTTTTTCTCCTAATGTGATCATTGACCGACTTCTTTTGGGAAATTTTTTGTCATTGTATTTTCATATTTAAATGGCTTCCCTATACGGAGAATCCCGGTCAATAATTAATCAGTTAAAAGCACAATCCAAGGCATGCAAAACATGACAAATTACACAAACATGTTTGCCTGGCTCTGCAGAGGTGCCCTTCATGCGATGCTATCAGTCAGTAAACTTGTCTTTACAGCTTATTGTGACAATTTCGAGGTGATACATTTTGTCTAGGTGAAGAAGAAATGTCTATAGGTCACCTGACAGAGTTCAACCAGGGATCGGTCAAGTGTTTCATCCCAAACATATACTCTAAATCTTTTTTAATAATACGGCAATGAGAACATGTTGATTTTAATAAACAACAGGTCAGAGTGGAAAACAAAGAAGCGTCCAGACTGTAAACAAAACAGAGAATGTGAATGAATGAGGAAACAAGGCCTGAGACTTGGACAGCGTTGGCCAAATAATCCCAATTCACATGGATTTTCCTGCGTTAACAGGGACATGCGGTGGTGGAGTGTTAGCACTCATGCGTGACAGCTAGAAATTGGCTGGTTTGAGCTCAGGTTAAATAGCCCTGTTATTTCCATATTCTACCTGTGTCTTTGTGGGGTTTTTTTTTTTTTTATTTTGCTTGCTGCAGTTTCCACCCATGACTCAAAAACATGCTGAATGTTTATTGGTGACTCTGCTCCAAAGGTGAGAATGTGAATGTGTGTGATACAATATTTCTTTCTGTTTTTGCCCTGTGAGGGACTAATTTGGACCATAATTTGGACAATGTAGTCCAGAAGACGGATGGATTGATAAGTGTTAAAGGTTTTTCTTGTATTGATTTCTGGCCTCCGGTATCACACTGTAAATGAAAAGAAACCGGACGGCTTGTTTCACCTCATTGTGCATCTGAACGAACGCTTTACGAGTTGCGTGTGAGATTAATGTGTGATCTTGAATGCACATCGAAACACAAATGAAGCCGGAGTCGTGTCAGATGGTAAATATTTTCGGGTATGTTTAGGATAACCAAACAATTGGCGGTAATAATCAGACATATGGAAATAACCCATGACCTGCAATTCATTTGTCGGAGCTATGATCCAGACGACCATCACAGGACTTGTGTTTTCCTTTTAAAATGTCTTATGAACTGTTAATATGTACAACTGTTACTGGACTGTCTACACACACACACGCACACACACACGTGCCGTGTCATAATGTAAGCTGAGGTCATGAGCAGCGCCCGCTGCCGTTACAAATGGCCGTAGCACTAAACACATCATCAGTAGCAAAAAGAGGAAAGAGCACATTAATTCTGGCCAGTCAATACTTGTTAGCAGGGCCGGCTAATAAATAACCCAGAGTTGGGTCCCGGGGTTGGCCGTGTCTTTCAGCCGTCCGTGGCATCTTAATGTGCTGTTTTAATCAGGGCCAGCGGCTGTTAAAGGGCTTACGCTAGCACATTGCCTGCTACATTTCCCTCCATGTTCCAGGGATTTACATAGAGATCCAGTAAGCCATTGCCAGAGCCCCTTGTCCTGCCTTGTTATTCCCGTTCCCGTTCCCTGCATCAAAAACCTCACCGCGGCCTTGAGTCTAAAAACAGCCTCCACTTCTTTTATTCCTTTTTTTTTATATCAGAATTAAAGAGGCAAACGGCTGGTGTAGGGTCAGGGGCAATAAAGAAGGCTTTTGTAGGTAATGATGCTGGAAACCCTGTTTTAGCGGTCTTTATCCTGTTGGGTAAAGAAAATAAGAGAAAGTCTTTGTGCTGGTCTGAGGTGTGAAAGCGGGGGAGGCAGCGGCGGAGGGAGCGCCAGCAGAAGTTGGATGTTAATACAGAGATTGTCCAAAGATTATCGCAGGTTCACTGAGATTCAGCTGGCAGATTTAAGTCACCGCCTTTCTGCACCAGTAACCATGCCAACTGCACTGAGAAACTATTAAAACAGCTCTGCATGGCAAAGTAGGGACACCCCTAAGAAAGGAGGAAAATGGCAGTCTATTGGCCCACAAACCCAGGATAAGCTTCTCATCAGTTTGGGAACAGCAGGCTGCTTATGGTACAAAACACTTTGCAGAGGAGAGGATTCTGACACTCCGACTCATTTTCATACATATTGTTTCCATAACTTTCGGGGCCGTATAAGCAGCACGGATTTTTTTGAAATCGCTCTTTTTCCAGCCGCAGCGGCCGACTCTGAATTCCTTTAATAATTTGCACCATCAGTGTCAATGAATCTGTGGTTCGGGACGACTTAAATCGCCACGACAAGCAACAAAAACCTGTGTGTGTGTGTCATTGTTGGCAGCAACACCTAAATGAAGAGATGCAAGTACTGTACTACAAAAACGAGGCACCTTATAAATTCACAAACACTGAGTTTCAGTCAGAGGATTAAGTTTTTCTCAGCAATATATCTTCACAGCTTTAACCTATTGTTTTTTTTTTTAATTCAATGCATTGCTTCTTTCCCTCTCCTCTCTGTGAGCCGGCAGACTTAACAGCAGTGAAACAGTGGCGGGAGACGTCAGGCTCCTCGCTCTTATCGCTGATCGCACACCTGTGTTCCTGCTGCTGGGGACGACGGCGAGGTTGTGGAAGTGAGCGGCGTTCTCTATCCGTGGCGCCGCTGTTTGTTGTCGCCGCTCAGGAGAGCAAGGCGGCAGATGTCAGGTGTTCGAATCGGCTCCTTGAACGTGACCTCAAAGGGTCAGGGTCCTCGACTCTCCCGGTGCAAGACAGACCACTTCCTGCTCAGACTGTTGAGTAAACCTCTGGGCTGATAACGTACTGATGAACAGAAGAGTGTGAACTTGTCTCTTCATAATCATTTCTTAGGGTCATGTCGTGGTCCTTCAGACTTTAAAAGGCTCATGGGAATGAAAAACACATTCCCCATTCATGTGCTTCAGTTTCGTCTAAATACCTGTGAAAATCTGTTCTTATATAAAAATTCAGAAGACTTCTGATGACTGTGTTCAGTCCCACACGGCCATTCAGCCGAGTGCTTAAGCAACGTTATAATCACACTTTTAAAGGTTCTCAAAGGTTACAGTCTTGCAAAGCCAATGTTTCCCGACAGCAGCGCTGCAGTGACATTCTTCCTCTGATCATCCTCTTTTCATTTCTCTTTTCTATGAAGCTTTCTAGCTCAAATAAACGTTTGTGGTGCAATACATTCCTCTATTAAATGAACATGTGAGGCTTCAGCCGGTCACACACACGGACGCAGCCAACGGTCAGGAGTCACACGAAAAGCCTTCAGCTAACAAAAGACATTCGTGCCCACGACAGCTTTTAACGTTTCTTTTGCAGCTGGAATTTCTGATGAAAAATGGAATCAAACAACAAAAAAAGTTGGGATTGGTTCTTATTCTAAACACCCAAAAGTCTTTTCCAAATAAAACAAAACCAAGTCATATAGATCTCCTACAGTTTCCATCCATTCACGGCGTGTTGAGCTCCGTGTGGCTTCTTTGGGACACTGATTAAGAAATAAGTGTGATTGGTTGGAGCTTTGAGAGATTTGCAACTTCTGAAGTCTGCTTTCACTTGGCATTACAACGCCGCATCACTGGGATTAAAAACCTAATTGCTTAACGTCACAGGGCTCTTTAGATCTTGGCACAATGGCGCACGCTTTTACAGCAACGAGGCACCAGTCAGATGTTTTTAATGAGCCAGGTTCAGCTTGTCTCCCCATAAAGAGATTTATATCTGCTGGCAGCTAATCTTAGATATTTTGTATTCTAATATTATGAACGTGAATGTGTGATCAGGGTGTGTGTTTTCTTGTTGAAGCACGAAAGTGTAGCTTTTCCAATAAAGTGATTTAATGGTTTCCACAGTGGCAAAAGCACATTATCAATATCCTGCTTGTAGGTGTTTAAATGACCGTTTATATGTTAAATTTGTTGATTTTTTGTTTGTGTGAATGACAACAGATCGAGTCTGTGGCATTGTGTGTGAGGTGTGTGTGTCTGTGTGTGTGCTGCATGGCTGAATCTGCTCTTCCACCCTGGGAACAGCAACATCAATAGAGCAGAGGGGGTATTAGCCCGGCCCAGGCATAGGTTACCCAGGAATTAATGAACTTTCCGTCGGACTCCTTATCCTGCTGTATTGACAGGATGAAGTCGGAAAGCCTCCGCAGTCCTCGGCACGTCGGCTCCCAAGTGCAAGAACAGAGAGGGAGAGTTTCCTGAAATGAAAAAGCAAGGCTTCTTATCTCTGAGACAGGTTGTAAAAAGGGCCGGCGAACAAGGCAGAGGGCACACACACACACACACGTACACACACACACTACACACACAAATCTTCAAGTGAGAAAGCGTCGGCAGGCCTGACCGCAGTGTGTAAAACACTTGGCTCAGGTCAGATAAAAAGAACCGAGAATGAATCACTCGCTCACTCCTGGATGGGTGATGGGAACTCTGTATCTTTGTGTGTGTGCGTGTGTGTGTGGACGCATGGCAGAGCTTCCAGGACACACTCCGAACACGTCTCCGTATGCATTGTCTGCGACTGAAACAGTCGCCTGGTATAAGTCAGGACCTGATCATCAAGCTACCACCCAAAGCAGAAATCCTGTGAGCTCCTTCGCTGCTGCTGCTTCAGGGAGGAAATCATCCATCATTTGAGTTTGTGGTTTAAGCTGGACCAGGCTGAGAGGGAGCAAACCTACTGAGAAAACACACACAGAAAGCACTGATTTGTCAATGATTCTTACAGTGATACAAAGTGCACGTGTCCAAAACGTGGAAGAAATTGTTGCCCTGCATGTGAGAAGAAAACAATCAGATGATGAGGATTACTGCTGAAGAGGATAAAACTCCTGATAAAATTCTGGGTTTACCAAGCTTCTCTGATCATTTGGTGACTTTTGTGTTGTGTTACTGACTCCCAGTCCAGGATAGACTGACAGATACAAAGTTATCAATCAGTCTGTTTATATAGGACTTTTTAATCCTCTATAAATCCAAATAAGGCTTAATTCTGCTTTAAAATGACCATGTAAATGCTTGAAAACCTTATTCAGAATTAAGTTTAAATCGAAAAAAAACTGATGAGTTTATTCCCCTTTGGAAGCAGAATTCTTTGTCAATTAGGCACAACTTCAGTACATCACGGCTGTCCTCTGTCCAATCAGAACGCTTCGCAGACCCCGGCGTGAGAGAGGAGTTAATTCTTCATTTTTCCCATGTAAGCACGACATTCACGAATATAACCCAGAATTACTTAATTCCGAATAAACCAATTCTGAATTAAAAACACCAGGTAACCACACTGTACAAGTATCTTTCTCTTCATTCTCAGGCCATGGCAGGTTTCTCATCATGTTGATCATGTTTTGCAGTCACCAGCTCTTGGTTCCGTTTCGCGTCCGTACAAAGGAGGTTTTGGACACTGAAGTCCTTTTTCATCAAAAATATAAGACAGGTAGTGTGTCTGGAAGCCTCACAAGGAAATTCTAGAAAACACACACACACACACACACACACACACACACACACACACACACACACGCACAGTCTTGTATTTCTATCCTTGTGGGGACCGTCCATTGACTCCCATTCATGTCTAGCCCCTAACCCTGACCCTTACCCTAACCCTAACCCACACCACAACACACCCTAACCCTAAAGAAATGTTTTTGCACTTTTACTTTTTTCAGTAACAACAACATGGTCAAGAAAACACTGTTTCTCCTACTTAGGACCGGAAAAAGGTCCCCACAAGGCACGTCGTTTCACGTTTTGCTATCCTTGTGGGGACATTTGGCCCCAACAAGGATAGAAATACGAGAACACACACACACACACACACACACACACACACACACACACACACACAGACGTACAGTATCTAATCATTAACCTTTTTAATGAAGGAGTCAGCTGTGAGGGCAGCGAGGTTTCGAGCAGCAGAGAAAACGCTCGACGTGTGTTGTATGATTCGACTCCTGAATAAATAAATGAAGTGAGGGAGGCCGACACTAAACTTCTGCTTTTGTGATTAAAGAAATTCCATCAGAAGCCCCACTTTTTTTTTTTCGTACATGTAACAGGAATGTTTGCAGTGAAGAGGAAATGGCGCACACACACACACACACACACACACACACACACACACACACACACACACACAGACACACACACGCACACACAATCCCCCTGCCTTGTCCATTTATTCAACACATTTCTCCGGGGCACGGCAGCTATTCTGTCTGCGGCGGCACAAAGATTAGCCCTCTGCTGTGATTTAAAGAAGACCAAGTAAAAGAGGAAAAAAAAAAAAAAAGGGTAATCATACTTCCATTCTTGAATCGTTTCTGAAAAGAGAATTTCCTCTAATTCTCCACATCATAATGGGTTTATAGCCTTTATTTGTAAGTGGATGGGTCGGCCTTAATTACAGTCATTGGAGACCCCACATTCTGCTTTTGTAATCTTCGACATATCAGCGCCTGATGAGATTACTGTTTAATAGGTGGTAATATTTCAGTTTTCAAAACCTGATTATCCTTTGTTCATCATTTTCTGTACAATGCGGCATCTTCACAAATGCTGAAATTGAGTTGTAATGAACTCTCATTTTAATATCCACGTTTTAGTGACGGCCACAATACGCGCTTCCTCCTCCTCTGCCGCCGCGCTTTGCAATTAATATGGAAACAGTCTGAGGGAGCGCTGCGAGAGAGGAATTAATATGGAGATGAGTGCAGGGTGGTGCTGAGGTGGAGGTCTGGCCGTATCATGGACTGTACTGGAATTTTACAAAAAGGGTCAGTACAAACTGGACTGAAGAATAACAGTGAAATTAATATTCAATATACAAACTAAATATAAATATCTGTTGTTTTCGAACAACGGCAATGACACATAATGTTATAAAATACGTTTGCGTAAAAATGACATGACAGTTGCACGTATAAGATTGCAGGAATTAGTGAAATTATTACAAATGCTGGAAAAACTGAAAATGTTTTCAGAAATTCCAAGAAAGTAGAAAAACAAAAATTGCTGGATGATACACGGAGTTGGATTGGACTCCAAGTTTTCAAAATGTTCCACCTTGGGAGCCATTTTCTAAAGGATTCATCTTGAATAAAGAAACTGTTTCAGGCACGTTTACACAATGTTGAAAGTGAAAACATTTGCATTTTTGTTTGAAGGTGCACTAAGGGGTTTTTCAGCTTCAAAAATACTTATTTTCCACCATAAATATGTTACAAATATTCAGTGATGTGCAGAATGTGCCCTGACATATTCATTGCAAGTACCGCTAACAGCGCTAAATTGTCACGTGAAAGTTGCAGTGCCGGTCCGGCAATTTGTATTTCTTGGGGAGAATTTAAGAAGATGTGACGTAATGCGCGCTCCAGCTGGACTGACTTCATTAGCTTTCGTTTTGTCCGCCATTACTCCGCCAGATGCTTAGCGAGCAGCAACTGAGCAGAAAGTGAGAAAAGACCGGCTTCTAGCACTGCCACAGCTCCAGCACAGACTCCACCCGGCAAAAGAAACTTGAATTTTACTCGAGCGCTACTAAAAGAGCGAGGAAGGAGTTCCCCTCTTCCGTGCACGTACATGGACGCAAGCCACAGGCACGAGCGTTTCATTAAGCTGCAGTTACGCCCAAGGCCTGCAGGGGCCGCTGTTTCGCATGAAACATGCAAACTCCTTAAAGCGACACTAAGGAACTTTTCAACCTTAATAAAACATTTTAATATCTTTTGTGATGACACATCGACTTACAACGGGTTGAATGACCCCTCTGTCACGGGCTGAGGGCGTCAGTATTGCTTTCACTTGGACTAAGAAACTGTGAGGAGGGTGGTAGGAGCCCAGCACACGGCATGCGTCACATTATGATATAATATTGTTTAGCCACCATTAGATTCATTACCTCGTCGCTATCCGTCCTTCACACAGCCACTGGAAACAAATGTAGGCGAGTTCAGTCTGACAGCATGCCACCGGGAGCAGCATTTTACGACGTCACGCACTAGTCCTCATGGGAACTGTAGTATTCCTTTAGGCAAAACACTACCGCTTTTGTCCACTGGCGCCGCCAAAATCAACGGAAACTGAAAGTTCCTTAGTGTTACTTTAATGCACCTTTCATGAAAGTTTTTTTCGTTGAAATGACAACGCTCTGAAAATTATGTCCATTTAGCAGTGGGTGCTTCTGACTGTTTTAGTAATGAAACCACACACGTGCAGAGAACAATCCGCTATGAACAGACCAGACAGAACACGGAGTTGGATTGGACTCCAAGTTTTCAAAATGTTCCACCTTGGGAGCCATTTTCTAAAGGATTCATCTTCAGTGGCTCCGAACCCCAATGCCGCGTAAACACACACCCAAAAAATAAAAGTTTTGCATTATTACCTGCAGTTGTTGCCATGGAAACGGGCCCTGAGTGGCTCAGACGCTCAAAATGATTTGCTTACAGTCGCATGTCTGTTGTCCTCAACACCTTCACTTTCCAGCTGCAGGGTGTGGACACAAAGGTGATGCCTCAGAATCTTTACTCATCGTATGCTTGGAAAAAAAAAAGTGCGACCGCGTCCTCTTGTCTTTCTTTTATTTGGTGTTATGCTGTTTGTCTGTGATGCAGAATTATTCAAATCCCACCATCACTTTCCTGCTTTGTGCTCGACCCACCACCGGCCTCAGTCAGAGCAGTGTGTGGCTTTACTCTGGGCCCCGGGGAGCCTGAATAGTGTGTGTGTGTGTGTGTGTGTGTGTGTGTGTGTGTGTGTGTGTGTGTGTGTGTGTGTGTGTGCCATGCATCCACTCGGTCCACCTTGAAGCTTCCTCAGCGGCTCATTCCCTCAGAGGTGAGACCGAAGGAGGAGGAGGAGGAGGAAAAAGCCTTCATCCTGCCTCCTTCTGAGGAGCCTTCTATCTCCATATGAAACGGGGGAGCTCCTGGTCCTCCAGCAGCCAAACAGGTCACTCTGCATCCGCTACAACAACATGAGTGCAGGTATAATAAGCAGCTCTTTTTCATAGCAATGACAAAACGCAACAGAAATGTAGTCTCCTTTAACATAATTAATCTGAAATTACTTTTTTTTTTTTCTGACTGAAGACGCATAATTCAATACCAAAATACTAGATATTAAATTAAAACAGCACCTATAGCCCATCATGAAAACTACATTACATTTTGTAAAATGATAAATTACCATAAATTCCATCTAAAATTCCACTATTGGGAACACATACTCAATATTTTATTGCCATGAAGACAACCGTACCAAATTGATCAATTATTCTGATTATAGGTTTGTCCATTTACAAGATCAGCTTCCCCTGCTTTGGGTGAAATATTAAGTTTGTGCCCATTTTGATCTTTGCTAATCTTTTGTGAACAAATTCTGAACTGCTTTCAACTGTTTCACTTCACTGATATTCAACTGGATTCCAGTTTTCCTCAGATTAGACATCAAAATGTTGATTTACAATGGCAAACATTCACCGTATCCATTTTCTTGTACATAATGCTGCCCTCTTTTTTTCTCGGTGGAGCATGGAATGAAGGTCACTCAATAATTTATTCGTTTGTCTCGATACAATCACTCCTGCTTCTGTGGAGTGATTTAGGGAAAATGGTTAAACTGGAGGTATGTGTTGGATTATTTTAGTTCTTTTATTGAAACGACATGTCATTTAGCTGCTAGTCCCACGCAGTGTGCAATTACTAATTCAAACTGTTGTCTTGCCTATACAAATGAGTTTCGCCTGAATTAAAATGTGCCAGTCTTTCTTTCATTCATGAATAGGGGATCTTGGCTTGAAACGCTAATTTCACAGTGGGAATTGTGTCTGAATTCAGACGGGTCTGAATCATCCTCTGTGTGCAGTTTGTGTATTTCTGGTGAGTCTGCATTGTTTTCATCACACCGACTGAAAACCGGATGTAAATATGAGCTTTAATGGTTGTCTGTCATTCCTCCTGATATCCTCCTCGCCATCCAGGCCTTCGTTGCGTACCTCCATCTCCCATGTTCCCTCACGACAAACTTTCCCTATGTCCCGGTCTTGACCTTTGCAAGCTCGTCCAGCTCGTAACCCCCCTCCCCCCGTCGGGGTTCCCGGCCTCTGTGCCCACCAGCCATCAGCGCTTCCACCCAAACCGGCGGAATCAGAGGGCAATTAACGTCACGACTGATGAGGGTTGTTATGTTAAACTGACTCCTGTCAGATTCGCTCCATTATTCATCAAGGCATGGAGGCCTGAATTACTGTCAGATTGAGAAATCATATGTCAGGTAACGGGGCAGGAATGACCCGGACGCCGCGGACAGACGAGGGAGGGGAGCGGCGAGAGGCGAACTGTGATTGAGAGGAATTCAGTGAGGAAGGAGTCCATAATTTCAGAAGTAGGAACTTTAAAAACCCCTCTCAGCAGACACCGTGAGCAGGGAGAGCGCAGACCAGGCCTGTAATTTCTGTTGATCCACTTCAAAGGGATTTGAACCTGTTAGACTATGTTGTCTGTCGCCGCCCTCTTGAATAAAACATAGATGTTTCTGAGGTGACACAAACGGATAAAACAGCATCGCGAGGCGAAGCTGCTCTTTGTAGGCGCTCCTGCTACAGAGCTCCTCCACCGATACTGAACGAGTTCCTGGAAACTGTTAATTTCATTACAAAGAAAATGACTTATTTCATGTTGTCTTAGGAAAACCAGGTCAATCCTGTTTGCTCATTTCTAGTAAACAGGAGTTCAGTGAAATAGTGAGGGCTGTCGACGGCTAACTTGGCTTGTTTCAGTTCATTAACGCGGTGCTGAGATTGGCATTATTAAAACACGTCTCTGCTCCACACCCTCATTCAAACACGCATCCAAAACATCCAGCATGAAGAGCTGAGGATTATCATCTCCACCTGCATCCGCACATCACAACCCAGACGGATTAATGACTCCTCTGTTCGTCAAACATCACCAAACAGCTGAACTAAGCCAGAGATCAAGATGCTGTTCATGTGAAGGCCCGTTCCGCTGATTGCGAGCCACAACCAGAGACCCAGATGTGAGTATTTGCTTCCTTCAGATAAAAACATTGAACTGAAATAATCATCTCTTTACATAATCAATTCCTCTGCGACCGACTGGCTGCGCACACCAGATAATTTAATGACGACAGAACAACACGTGGCATATTTGCTGAATATGTTTCATCTCAGGAAGGCCAATTACCAGGCAAACAGATTATTAACGGAGCTTGCCTCGGTGTAATGGTCCTGCAGCGGGTCTGTGGAGACCCCCGCTTGTCTTTGTGCTCTCTAATGCAGAGCAGCCGTTGTTTTTCCCTCCTCTGCCACTCAGCAGCTTTCTGAAAGGTGTCAGCTGGTTGCGGTTTGGATGGGACGGCTCCAGTTTGGCCTCGCCCGGCTCTCTCTGTGGTCAGCTCTTACGGAGGCTTGTTTGAACAGAACAGACGCGGAAAGACAGAATGAATAAAAGCGCGGAATAATTGGGATTTAATTAATTGTCCACACAAAGGGCAAAACCCCCATTGCGGTCGTGTTTCTTCCCTTACTTTGTCGTCCTGTCTCTGTTCGGCATCGGGAGGCTCTGAGTAGAGCGCAGCCAGCCGGCCGGCCGGCCAGAGCGGAGCAGAAACACGCGGCATATGCCAATCCCACAATACACTGCTCAATAAGGTTCCACTCTCGCTCTCGCTCTCTCTCTCTGCCTCTCCGTCCCTCTCAGCCATCCAGTAGCGGCGGGGGGCTCAAAGCTGCCACTCATTTAGATGAACTCTGCCAAGGCCCGGGCCGCTCGCTGCCAAGCCTTTAGTGGCGCGGCGTGTTGGGGAAACCGGCGAGTGCATGTGCGTGTGAGCTGGTTCCAGAGGTTTCCAGGGTGGAGGGTGGAGGGGGGTGGTGTGGGGGAGGGGGGGGGGGGGGGGTCCTGGTGTGTAAAGCAGCAATATGGCCCATCCAGAAAGAGGAGGAGGAGGAGGCGGTTTTAAGGCCCTGGCTCTCCTCCTGCTCCTGGGACTCCTCAGTAGTGGCTCCAGTGGGGAGTGTTGGATAGATGGATGCGAAGGAGGGCGAGTTGGCTGCTGGGCCAGCGGCAAAGTGACAAAATAATAATATCAATCAAGACGCAGCACTAGTAAACACATTTCGTCAAGTAGATTTTGCAGATGATTAGAGCGGTCGACGGTTCATCGTTGACCTTGGAAGCAAAACGGCCTTGTTCGTTTTCACCTGCTGTCAAAGCTTTAAAAGAAAATGTCTTTTAGGTTGCGCCACACAAACTGTTTATTTTTTTTCATAAACCTCATTTTAACCTCATTCTACAGTGTGGCTTTTTGTGAGCGCTGTTCCGTGACGATGCCGACTTCACCACCCGATTTCTCTGCAACTCAGCTGTGTGTCAATTTCACATTATTTAAGTCCACCAAATAAGCTCATATTGTTTCTGAAAATGTGCAGAAAGAAGATAAATAAGAGATTTTGTATGAAACAACTTCTTGTTGGCAACTCTAATGTGTTTGTTTTTTTTCCCACTACCATCATGAGCACACACTCATGTGCGTGTATCACTTTTCTGCTCAGTTACACTCTGAGCTCACGGTGACAATATTCATCAGCTTCCACCCACAGTCAGCTGGGTTCAACTCCAGCACCCTGTGACCCCACCCTGTGACCCCACCCTGCTCAGATAAGGCCTGCAGCAGGTGAGACTGAACGGATTGCCAGTCCAGCACCAGCAGGCTGACAGCTCACTCACAGGACTATGGGCAGGTTTGACTTTCCTGATTCTAATTAATGAATTAAGGTAGGTTTTGTCCATGTTGTGCGAGAAAGATAGAGTATCCAGAGAAAACCCAAGCGCACAAGGGGAAAACATGGGAAATTCACAAAGAGAAGCCCATGCTCGGAAGCAGACCTCTGAACCACACTGCCATGATTAACAGTATGTCTTTCAGGAGAAATGGCGTACATATAACCTGAGTGTAAACCCTGAACTACGCATCACAACTGATTAAGAAAAAAAGTGAAGAAACTATTTAACACATTTTCTAAAATGTATAACAAGATTAATGCCTTATTTCATATTTTTCATCGCTCCTATCACAGTAGCTACAGCCTCTAGCTGTCGTCAATTATTCTTCCAATCAACCAATCAGTTTCTTTTTAGTTATTTTGGGTTCTACCAATCCTCCAATAATCCTACCAGGGGTTCATAACCTTTTTTTTTTTTTCGCTCAAAAAAGGTTTTGGGGACTCTTAGGGACCCAAACGTAACATAATGTAATGTAACATAAGTATATTTATCAAGTACAGATAAAAAAACTCAATAAAAGCAACCGTCACTCTGGTGACCCAGAGAAAATTGATCCACCACCCCCTTTGTGTCCAAACCCACAGATTGGTAAATACTGGATTAGACTGACAGAAACAGACATTGGCCTAATGGTCTCGCAGGATATTGGCTGCTTATAGTCTTGGCTCTCAAATCTCAAGACATCAGTCACAATTTGTAAAACCACGATGGAGAACTGGGATTGATTGTTTAATAGAACCTTTCACGAGTGGCCCTGTCAGGTCAGGGTACAGAAGTTTTCCAGACACTACATGTTTCACAATACACCCTGAATGCCAAGAGAAATCAGCATTCACCGTTCAGCCGCTGACACGCCGGCTTGTTTATGAAGTGTACTTATGACTCCTATACAGCTATGATCACAGGTTTGTGTGTTTGCATAACTTCATAAGGATTTTTGAGTATGCTTGCGTGGTGTATATGTGTGAGTGTGTGCGTGTGTGTGTGTGTGTGTGTGTGTGTATGTGTGTGGGTGGGTGGCGTCGCATGGTGAGCTTTAAGTGTGTCAGTGGGGTGCGTGGCAGATAAAACAGTCCGGCTTCATCATTACACACCAGATTCCCTTTTCAAAAAGATGCCGAGCCTCCGCATGAATATTTCATTCTGCGATATCTGGGCCAATTAGGTGCTCATACACACCCACACCTTATACTCATCTGCCTTATTTAGGACACACACAGAGACCGCCTTATAGCCTGCTCCATGCTTCTGGCCAACATCCCTCTCTGCTCTGTTCCTCCAACTGGAACCTTTCATACACTCCTGCCCGCTATAGATCTTCAGGAAAACAGATAATAGTAACCTAATATACTCTTCACAGTGCTGCATTGAGTTGTTTTTGAACTGCAGGGACGCTGGCAAATGACTCCGCTGGTAAAATTTCTTTAGAATCAATAAAAAAGTGTTTTGTTTAAACAGAGATTGATTGCGATTGTAACCTGAGTAACAACAACACACCGAAATATGCATACTTATGTCTCACTGCAGGATTATTCCAAAATAAATACAGTGAAATATATTAATGTCCTGTAGTCATGTATCAGAACATGAAAACACACTCACACATGTAGAGGTCCTTGAGACTCATGCATGTTATCAGCTGATCTGAAGTCATGATCCTTCTTCGTTCCTCAGTGTCTCCTTTTCCATCAAGACTAAACTTGATGGCAAGGCCTGTTCCACTTTAACCCTCCTCAAAACCATCAACCGGATAAGATTAGGAAGGAAAACTCAATGATTTTATTGCAGGGTCTGGTCCGCAGAGAACTTTCAGGTTTGATTAGAAAAACTGTGAAACATTATGCATAAATAAAATGTATTATTATTGTTAATTGTGCATAAAAGGCTGCAGAGGAAAGTAAGAAAGGACGTGTCAAGGGAAAAGTTATGCATCTTTTAATTAAACAGAGCTGTTTACTGTACATAAATTGCAAATGTAGATGTTTTCCAATTAGCGGCATTGTGTCCTCTGAAAAGAAACACATCACATATGTGCGTGAAATAGATGCAGAGCATATAAATTAAAAAACAACAAAAAAAAAACCTTCCTTAATTCAGACACTCTCGTCTTGTAATTAGGTTTACAGATTCATTTTTAGTTGTAGTTAACGTTTTGAATTTATGAGTTTAGGACCATGTACCTTGTTTTACATGCACACACTATGAATATTATTAGCTTTTTATATATTAGGTAAGAAAATTAGACAGGAGGCAGATTCTTTTTTTTTCTTTTTTTTTTATTAGTACAAAGCAGCAACTGCAATTTCATTGAAAATATTCTAAATGTATTCATTTCATCCATTTTATCCCAGAGCAGAAGCAGGAAACAACACTTATTCAGAATGTTGCGTTCCAAATATATTAGTAACAATTCAGAAAATCACATGAGATGATACACAGAGTGAGACTGTAATAAGTGATTCATGGATGTGTGGACATGAACAAGAACAGTTTTTGATCTCAGCTGTTACTGTTTCACTAAACTCCTGTCTGCTGGAGGCCTGGTGCCCACTCACAGCAGTGGTAACATTGCGTCAGAGTGAGGGGGTTTTGAAAAAGTTTAATTTTCAGTGACTTCGAGAACTGTTTCTTTGTAAACTGACACCCAAAATGCAAGGTTTTTGCTTTACATCACGTTAACAAGGCTTTAGTTGATTTCCTTTGGAAGAAAACTGTATCTTAACCATACTACTACCTGCAATCAGGTAGAAAATGTCAATAACTTGTGCAACACTGCTGGTAAACACTGATATACAGGGGAACGTGTTCACTTTGACAAATTCATTCCCCTCAGTCACCAGAAATAAGGCTTCTTATCCCATGTTGTGCTTGTGCATTTGAAATAATGTGCTGATTGGCTGAAATGATCTCCCTCATCCTGGGTTTATCGGCGTGTGCTTCAATGATGTGGGTGATTGTGACATGGCGTGCATTCATTTTGATGTACTTTGTAAAGGAGAGCAAAACAGGTAGTCGCCACACTGGAATGTGAAGCCAAAAAACCCGCCAACTCCACATGCAGATTTCCCAGCAGGCCTTGAACACTTCCACTCTTTCCAACCAAAATTACACCTTTATCCGTGCTCCCCCACCTGCATCCCGGCTCCACCACTCTTATCTGCGAGCTTCATATCTCCAAATCCCTTTTTATTGGGATTTATCAAGGCTTTTATCACTTTTCATATAAAAAGGACGGGGGAGTATTTCCCCTCCTCTTTGCAATGTTGCCCATTTACGGCAGAGAATTGGCGCAATTTCCGATCTCTCCGCCATTCTTTCCTGACAGTCACATTAGCATGTCATTACTGGGGCTTTCTCTGCCCTCCCAGTGGATCTGAAGCTCCAAGGACCATGCACTATAGCGACAAAGGGCACCAGCTGCACCCACTTCTACTCATCCATCTCTTTATCCCTCTCTCTCTCTCTCTCTCTCTCTCTCTTTGCTCGTCCCTCTTTCTCTCCCCACTGCATGCTTGGTCTGGCTTGGAGACACCCTGACATTCCCAGTAGGTTCTGACTTGGCCAGCAGCCGAGACTCCGGCGATGTGGCATCTGACAGAGGCATCGTTGTTTTTCATTTACATCCAAGCCTTTTACTTTCTTGTTTCTGTGTGGGAGATGATATGCCAACAATATATGTGATTAGGCTCATTCAGCTGAGAGAACGAGAGGTATTTAATCGCTGATAATATGGGGTTATAATTGGCCTGGCTTGAAATGGGTGATGCGGACCTCCCTGACTCTGTAATCACTGGGTTTGTTTGCTAGAACAGGTTTGGGACCATTAAACTGATACAAATCAGACTACACAGGCCTGTTAGTGGAGATCCGAGCCAGGACTTAATGAATAAAATTAGAGTGAACACTCTGGAAAACCCTGATGGCTCCATGAGCCTTTATTTGGGATTACTGGAACCCTCTAAAAGACAACGAAAGATTTACAAACCCCCACCCTTTACCCTGCTGCTTTTACTTGTGGAATCATAAAACAGGTTGATAAAACATCTTCCAAAACCCACTTTCATCCCCTCCAAATGCCCACAGAGGCCTCAAGTGGATTGAATTAAAGTGAAACCTATGGAAACGTCTCTAAAACTCTTAAAAGCAAATGATGCTTACCATCAAAGACTGCTGAAACCTTTTCTAAAACCTCTGACGGTCTATAAAATGTCTCCTTTCTGGGAGGTCTTCTGGTACAGTGGAAGTACAGTGGAAAGAAAGTCAGCCCCGGGCAAATTTTTCTTTTGGTCATAAAGGTTACAGACCTTTTATTTAGAGAAAACCCACACAGGAACTGGATAAATGTGCAAACACCAGCTTGTTAAACCCTAAAGCCTTCGAGCAGGCAGCCGACAGCGCTGCCCGATTCCACAGAGGTGTCAAAAATCCAAAGAGGCAGTTGGGGCAAGTGACGGCTTTACTTGCCGGCTCCGTGTGACAACCTGATCATCATTCATGCCATTCATCGTTCCAACAGGACTAAGCCCCATTGTTAAAACCTGCCAGTCCACCATTGGACCAGCTTAAAGCTCAGGAGAAAAAAAAAAATCCCTCGCTTCTTAACTGGTCTGACCAGTCACATCTCCATGTATGAATATGTCACATCCAAAGCAAATCCCAGGGCATGGGGGACCTTTATAATGGACTTTTTAATCCCTAATCCTTAATGTGTCCAATCCCATAACCTGTGTGACCCACCATGTTAGAAGAGGTTGATGAGATCAGTGTTAAAGTTACACATCCTCAAAGAAATTCACTTTCTTCTATGTAGCTCCGGCGCTTCTTTTGTTTGCAACGTGTCACTTCTTTACAGGCTCTTCACAGCACGGCGTTACTGTATTTCAGCAGCGCCGTGCGAATTTTTATCCGACACTTTATCATTTTTTAGAAAAACAGCTTCATAGAGATCATTCTGATTACAAGAGTTTTATCACACAAGTAAAGTAATCAGTTTCTACTAGCGACCTCTAGGTTCAACAGAACCCGTTTTGGAGATACTTCTCGCAGTAGCATTATCCTTCTTTTAGCTTACACATTTCAGCGTTTATTATTCTGGTGGTTGCTGGGCGGGCGACAGAAAATAAAAGCCTACTTGTCTTGTTTCATGTTGTCTGTGGCTTGTTTAATATTTCAACCACTTGAAAACAGGCGGTTTGTTTTGTGGTTTTGAGACAGGATGAACAAATCAAGCTGGAGCAGATGTACAAAAACATATGCTGTCTTATTGGTTACTATTTCGCTTAACTCCAGTTCACCTTTGGCAAATGAAAGATTTCCAGCTGTGACATTAATATTACCCTCTGTCTTGTGATGCATCAGCAGCAAATAATCTTGAGTTTATGTTGAAACATTTCGATCCATCTCAGCATTGTGGCGCTGCCTCTTCCTGCGGTCAAACATCAACCTCAGTGAGGAGCTGCTCGTTTTCATAGCTTTTGGTTTGAAGGTCCGTTTGTCAACTCATAAACCTTTTGACAGATTTTCATCAAGTTTGACAGACTAATAGACAAAACTCAAAAGAAGACAGATCATATCCTGGAAAACTGATGTTTTTTTTTATATATAATGTGGAAATAATAATAATTATTATTTTTAAATCGAATTGAATAAACTGAGTCTCTTTGTGCTGTGAGGATATTAAAGGGGAAATTGCCCAGCCAGGTGAAGGTATGAATTCACTGAAATCTTAAGAAGCAGTAGCTGATTTAACACCGGCTCACACAGTGCAGACAGTAAAGCTAATGTCGCAACACAACGAAGATACTGTAACGTCGACATTACAACACTAGACCCACATATTCAGCGATTCATTTGACTTCAAAATAACAGAACTAGTATTTTCAACACGTGGACTCAGTGTATTTGTGGTGATTCAAATATAAACGTGTCAACACACACACAGTATTTCATGTCCAGATTGATGCTCTCTAAGAAAGTGCCAGTGGCCCACTGCTGTCCCTTGAAGCGCCGCGCTCACCCGATGGGAAGTATATCGCTTTAGCCGATGAAAGCGAAACAAACCCCCCGCAATCCCCCCCACTCCACACGCACACACACACACCTCAACTTGTTTATCTCTCCGCTGGTGACGACAGAGAGAGGGAAAAGTTTCAAGCTTGGTTGCTCATTGTGGGCCAGAGAGATAGAGGCAGAGACACGGCAAAACAAAAGGCAGCCAGAGAAATTTGCATGGTGCTCAATTATACATTAGCGAACATCACTTGGCAATCTGTTCATATCAATTTAATTGGATTTTAATACTGCCTGTGATCTTGTTTCCTAATTAACAGCAGCGGCTGGCAATAAAGCAGAAGCATGCACCCAGCAACACCTTTGATCCAGGCCATATGGACTTGCTTGGAGCTCATTGGTAGGGGGAGAGAAAAATATCAGTCACCTAAATATGGGCCTATGACAAGCCAGTGGAAAGGGGACCGTGTGTGTGTGTGTGTGTGTGTGTGTGTGTGTGCGCGCGTGTGCACAGAGTGTTGGTTCTCATCGTTGTCGACTCCTCTGTGTGTCCATGCATGTGTGAATGTGTGTTTTTCTCACAGCGTGCCTTCATTCGCCGCTCCCGATCCATCTATTTGTCGGACATGCATGCATGTGTGTGTGTGTGTGTGCGTGTGTGTGTGTGTGTGTGTGTGTGTGTGTGTGTGTGTGTGTGTGTGTGTGTGTGTGTGTGCCTTCCAGGGGGTGGAGGGATCAGCGCAACCCCCAGATGGTGGATATCGCTCCTGCCTCTCGCCTTCATTGATTAATTTCTTCCCTGATTGGTTGTGATTACTGATAAATAAAACATGATCTGGGGATCAGATGCAAATCACCTCGGGGGGGTTGAGCTGGGGGGGGGGGGGGCTGTTGATTGCTTTTTCAAATCTGTTTATTTCTTGCCCCGCTGCCCTCGACTCTGGATTGGAGGGCAGAGAGAGGCCAGAACTTGTCTCTGCTGGAACACATGCTAACTCAGGACAGCCTTTTTGATTGTGCACATCACTCCCAGAAACGCTTATCCATTAGGAAAATACCCCCCAACGGATATTTATACACGACCCCAATGTTGTATTACCAATAATGAACGATTGGCTTAGCTTGGCTTAGTTATACCAAACCGAGCTGAACACGTTGCCAGCAGGGATGTGTGATCTGGGAATACACCTGAAGTATCAATCCAGTTAATGATAAAACTAAATAAACAGTCATGTTTTACCAGTTGAGGATTTCAGCAAATTGTGTAATCTCACACAAACTGGAAACTTTTACTATAAGTAATCATAGAAACAGTAAAGCCTTTCTAATGTGTCCGTCACTGAGTCCAGTTGACCTGACGTAAAACCAGAATGACGAATCAGGAAGTAAAGGACTGAGTACCTCTGCCTCACTGTAGGGGGCAGTACTGAGCACACAAGGTTATTCTTCTTCTGCTGTTTCTTCATCTTTTAGGCCCAATTGACACAATATTTGAATACGGTCTTCTATTAGGCATAATAAAGGGTTAAACAGTGATTTGTAGAAGTATTTGTTTTGCTTTTTCCATCAACAACAGCTGTCTATGATGTGAGAGGAGGGATTTGCAGCTCAATACCCGAATCCCCGAAACATATAATTTGGACTCGCAGAGTCAAATTAAAGTCAGCTGAGCCCTCTGGCCTGTGGAGGTGTTTCTAGCAGAAACCAGGTTCAACATGGATGACTGAGTTCGCTGCAAACATGTAATCAGTTAATACCAGGTGATTCAGCAGACCCCTCATCTCTGCCTTCATAAGGCTTAATTGGGAATGTATAATAAAACACGTTGAGGTACAAGTATTGATTTAGATAACAAATTAGGCCCATGATTGAATCATCTTGGGGAGATATCAGCTTTTTGTAAATGAGATGAGGAGCGGGGATTGGGCAGCAGGCTGCTGGTGACGACTGCAGGATTCTTGAGACAAAAACACTGCTGGTAGCTTTGGCAGAGTCTTTGTGAGTTTAAGATGTGCAGGTTTCAGTCTACACTAGATTTCATGACTTAATGTTCAGAGTTTCATCTTTACAGATGTTTACAGATACTGTTTGCAATGTCAATTAGAAGGGATGAGAATTTCTGATCAGGTTTTAAAGATGGAAAAAATGTGTTTGAGAGGAGGTGTGGTAAAGACTTAAAATACAAACAAGGGTTTTAACAAGTGAACCAGAGCAAAGGATTCATTTTAAAGACAATGCATAAATCTACATCTAAATCTGAAATCTCTCCCTGACAGAGGCAGACCTCCAAACACCCATCCAGGGGTTCTCGTCCTGAGGGAATAGTGCTTTTTACATGATAAACAGGATCATTTCATGGAGAAGAGTATCTTTAAACATGGATGTGAACTTAAAATGCATGGGGCAGGTACATTTCCTTTCCTAGTAATACCTGGCAGGCAGAGCAAACTCTGTTTGTTGTCAGACAATTATTGGGGCTTAAATAATGTAAAACTTTAATGGTCTAAGAGGAGAGAACATTTTTAACAAGCCTTATGGTAGTTTCACTGAAATTCATGGATTCGATTCTATGAAGACGTTGATCACCTGGTTTGAACTGAAATGTCTGAATAGGTCGGTATATAAGACGGAAGGATGGATGTATTCAATTCAGTTTAATTCCATTTATAGAGCACCAGAAGCAACACAGTCTTTTACAAAGACCAAAAGGAAACTATCTCACGTGAGCTTGTATTGGTGATGGAGGAAAAGGAAAAAAAAGTCCAACACCAGGCTCAGAGATGGAGACGTTCTGCTGTTCGGATGGGGTTAGAGGACAGAAGGAGAGAAAAGGTTTGAGAAAGAGAGGGAGAGAGAGAGAGAGAGAGAGAAGGAGAGAAAGTGGCATGTTAAACTGAAACATCGCTATATGCAGATTGAGAAAAGACAGACACTCAGTGCGGATCAAGCAGTGTGAACCTATAGAAGCTTCACTAGAACATCTTCCAGGATGTCCTGATCCTGCTCCAACTGTAAGATTTACTAAAAAGAAAAAGTCTCAAGTCAAACCTTGAGAGGTTCCACGTGACAGGAGCCTGATAGCCAGTTGTTAAGAGATTTTACATTGTTTGAGGTCATTCTAGTCATTAGTCTTTGCTTCACATTCACCAAAATCAACCTGAAACGAACCCCGAATTTGTCACACTTCAACAAATGAACTAATACAACAAAGTGAAAAGCCACAAATGTCATGGAGAGGTACGTATATATCAATGTTTTTTATGGACTATAACTCTCACTCCTTTGGCTGTTCGGCTTGTCGTGTGACGTTTATTAAGGAATGTCTTGAATATCAACATTACAAAACTCTCCAATCCCTAGATGTCACTGATAAGAGAGTCCTGCCATAGTACCACAGAAAAACCTCCATTGCTACTGTATCTGCTCGACAGTGCAAGTGAAATATTACTAAACTGAAAGAGCAACTCAGCAGAGTTTAAAATAAACAGGAAACTGAAAGAGTGCATCAGGAACAGTTTGGAGTGTTCGATAAACTGAGAATTATTGCTGGGATGAAGAAAACAAAGAAGGCAAATTGTGGTTTAAAAGAACGATGGTGAGGGGAACAAATTCACAGATGGAAAACATCTTTTTTACACCAGTATGTGTTTTTTTTTTTTCTCATCATAAGGTATTTTCTGACTAATACAATTATGCTCAGGTGCCACGAGTTCAGACCACATGGTTTGTGAATTTTGATTTAATAACTACAGTCAAAATTTAAAACGTTTAGAAAAGCAACTCTATTCAGTTTTCACTGGAATATTCAACATTTGTAATTATTGATGAGTTTTATCTTGTTGTTTGAGGATCTTGAAGTACTTCATATTGTTTTTTTTTGGATTAATGGCACTTCTTAGCTGGAGTAGCTACAGTGGAAAATACTTATTCTTCTTTATTATCTCTTGAAAGTCTTCAAAGACTGAGTACTAGAAGGAGCTTTTGAAATTCAAGATTGAAAAACATCAAATTAATTAGAAAATACTCAAATGTGATGTTCATTCTACATTACCATCTTCTTTAGTAAGACTGTTTAAATCTATTCTTTCAACAAGGTATTCCTCCCTGGTTAAATATTTAATTTTAAGAGATAAATCCAGAAAATGAATAGAAGCTGTTTTCCTCTAATTTTGCGATGCTATGTTCAAAAATTTTAAACAGATTTGGACATTGGCAAATCAAGACTGTGTTTTCTTTGAGAGGCAGCAGAGGAAAAATATCTAAATTTTAAAAGCAAGAAACAGGATGCAGAACAGACAAAGAGCGCATAGCAAGTTGAAGAACAAGTGAACATCAGTGTGTGTGTGTGTGTGTGTGTGTGTGTGTGTGTGTGTGTGTGTGTGTGTGTGTGTGTGTGTGTGTGTGTGTGTGTGTGCGTGTGCGTGCGGATGTGTGTGTGCATGGAAATCTCATTGGATTAAAGGTCTATTGTAGTGAGGTAAAAGCCCCACGGGCTTTCATTTGGGGACGATTTAGGGTCTTTTCTTTGCAAATGAAATTATTCCCCTCTACTGGAATGCGAGATTTTCATAAACACACAGTTTTCGCCCTATCAACGGCGTGCAGCTCCATCTTACTGTTTGCTATGTATAAGCATTGTAATCATAGGTATAGCTATAGCTCTGTGCTTTGGAGCCTCTCCATACAAGCTCGTGTCTTCCAAGTGCCAATGGGAAATCTCACTCCTCTTTATCAACATGTAGATTAGAATATATTGAGCGCCTAAGCCCACGCCTGCATTCAGCCTCCTCAGGATAACTTGTGCAGAGATACCATGACGGCCCTGGAGAGAAACCATCGCCGGTGTGGATCCAGTGCTACAAACAGTGGCCACAACATGGCTGCTGTCCCCCTGTGTGGATTTGTAGCGTCTATCTGCGCGGCACGCGAAAGAGTGCAGTTTGGAAATCCATCAAATTAGATTCAGTGGTTCTGAAGTCGGTGCGAAGGACTCAAAACTGTTTACGAAGTGACAGGTGGACCCCGTCTCATTCCAACCACGTATATCCAGGCTCTGCTGTTGCCTTCTCTCTTTAAGCTCATGGTGTCATCATGTCAAGATCTCTGCAGCTTAAGAAGACCCAAACGAAAAAAAATAAAATAAAATAAAGAATTGGCTCTGAGTCTGGTAGGAGATTTAAAACTATTTGTAAATCATATCATATAGATCATTCCATTCTGTGTAAAATCTTCTACCAGCATCACGTACTGGCCATGTGTTTTTTTTCCCTGGATATTGGTTTTTGTACCAAAATCAAGCACGTCAGCAGTGTGTTTGATATACAAAGGGCCAATCATGTTCCAACTTCATCACAACACCTGAGGTTCACTGTAGAAGCCTGGAGATGGTCTGAAAACATAGATCTAAACAGATATACCAATGATGGAGAGCAGAGCTAGTAAGCTGCAAAGCATTGCTGTACCTTAGAGCCTTTGATAATTCAATCGGGAATTCTTCTTCTTACCAAGGACTCTAAGCATAGGTTGAGGAAATCATCAATGAAAAGTCTTTACTGTCTCCAAGAGTTAAATTGGCACACAGGATTCCAGCTGCAGTTGTCATTTCAATACATGGAACGTCTTCCTTTTTTGTGTGAATACAACTAAATGCATGAGCAGAAGCAACCAGAGAACAAATCAATAATCACTGCATATTCCCAGCATCCAAGGCACTCTTCCCACAGTTTGGACGGACAGACAGACAGACAGGTGAGGATGACTCATGCAACATTTAGCATGAATGACTTTAGATATTCACAAATTCATCACATGAAAACCCATTTATGTCCAAGTTTCTGCAGTTCGGGTTAAAAATCAAACTGAGTACTTTTCATACATAGAAAGACATGATTGTCTCGTATCTTTACATGCAATCAGGGCTGGTCTTCTCAAAACATGGTCTGCTATGGTATTTGCAAGGGTTTACAGTGTGTTAGTGTGTAAATAGCCACTGCAGCTGCCACAGTGGCATTAACATTAACACAGCAGTGATGGTGAATTTATAGAAATATACATACCTTTACATATTCAACTGAATACACTCTGATCCCAATGAGCGACCGCAGTAGAAACTGAGACACAAAAGGGTTTGAGTATGTTTGCAGAGGCATCGGGACCCGAGGCTTGACGTGAGCGCACTACTTTGTTCACATGGTATCGAGCGCTGGGACTGATAAGGACGACTGGTTCTCCGGCTGGTTTACGCAGGTGACAGAGGCAGAGAGGCAGACGGACAGCTGGGAGATAGTGCTCTGGGTATCAGGGGCTGCTGTTGGGCTTTGCTTGATGGGAGTTGGTCTGAAGGTGTGTGTGTGTGTGTGTGTGTGTGTGTGTGTGTGTGTGTGTGTGTGTTTGTGTGAGTTTCCTCGCCGGGGCTCGGCGTGGCTTTCGGGAGTGAGTATTGGCCTCCTCGTTTTGACAGGGGTGTCCGCTGACGAGGGATCCTTTTCTCATTAAGCCCCCTCTCCCTAATCCTCCTCCTCGTTTGAAACCCAGTCCACACCTCTCCATTTGAGAAAAAAAAAAAAATCACTGTTTGTCAGAAGATGTTCTGGCTCTCTTTGCCTTTACTCTCCTGCTCTCCCTCCCATCTCCACCTTTCCCCCCTCCCGCTCTCTGTCTCTTTTCTCTTTATCAATGAATATACCACTCTTGACACTAAAGACTTAACATCAAATGAGCTTGGAAATCCATTTTCACACTTTGGCTGCCCATTCCAAAGCTTTGTGTTTTTTTTTTTTTTTCCTTATTTCAGAGGAGGCGAGCGGGAGTGTGGCTCACAGACGTGGAGTTGCCTTTGTTCGTCTGCCCTCTGGCCCTCAGTGCCCGGGCTGCCGGTACCACCGGGAGACGGCTAGAGGAGATCAAACAGGCGGCGGCGAGGAGCGCCGGTACCTGGCCCCTAAAGATGCCCCCTGGCACTCACAATTAAATCAGCCAGCTCGCAAAAAAAATTCCTGGTACCGTCAATCAAAATAATTTACCCGGGCACGGTTGCTTTCTTAAAGGCGCACCGCTGCTTTCCTGACGGGGCCTGTCCACTTAATTTCAAAGCTCTTTATTCAAATCAGGGCTGAGGAGGAAGTGCCGGCAAGCACTGCAACCAGGATTCTTATCCTCTAGCCTGCAGTTGTCTTCAAAAATAATGTGAAGGAGGGGAGAGAGGGGGGAGGGAGGCAGGGAAGGAGATAGAGGAGAGAGAAAAGAGGCGCCCGGTGAGGCAGCGTGTCATTTGAATAATACACTGGACACTTTCAATCTCCCAGAACATAAGAGGGAAGGTTTTAATGCACGGGGTGCGAGGAAGCACACACAGTGCCCCTGGTCGCCGCGGTGGAGAGCAGTTAAAAAGACGTGTGTCGAAGTCAGATGGAGGTTAAACTCAAAAGTTGGTGACCAAAGAAGTGGGCTGAATTCGAAAACAACACCACTGCTCCTCTGTGTTTTCTGATTGATAGTGTGTGTGTGTGCGCGTGTGTTGAAAACATGTCGTTTAAGGTTAAGCTCGTCCTCTTCATATAACATCATGCAAACTCATGGAAAGAGAAACGGAAGACACTTCAGTTCCAAAGCTGCATCATACGAAGCGTATTAAAGTGGATTTGATTTCCAGAGTTACTTCTGTTCTTGTGACTCATCCCTCAATAATGCATTTCCTTGAATGTAAGGTGCTTTTGGCCTTTAGTCGAGGCTGTGTTGATTTGCAAGTGATGACCAACAAACACCTCACAAAGGTATTGTGCCTTGGAAATCAGTTTTGGCTTCCTTTCCATTCATATCGCCGGCGATAAATGACAGCATATCGCCATTCAGTGGCTTTCCTGCAGCCCCCTTTGTTCTATGCAAGGACTCCGGCCATTGTTCTATTACGCTGCGTCCTCGTGGCATAAATCATGAAACGTCATCCACCTATACAGATGCTTTCTCCGAGAGTCTTAGAGGCAGCAGGGTGTATCTTAAAGGCTTTTGTGTCTGCCTGACAGACAGCACAGTATTGTTACTTGATTTAGACAAAGGTGGGTTTTCATGTTTTCTGTGTATTGTCGTCCCCCCCCCCCCCCCCCCTCCCCAACACCAACTCTCCCCCTCCCACCACACCTTCTTGTGACTCCCAGAGAAAGCTTAAAGTCGCTGCGATTGTTTAGTCGTTTGAGAGGAGAGCTGAGCCGGGCGCGTTATTTTGGAACCTACGCCAAATCAACGCGAGCCTGTCTTGTCATCGACTTGCTCTGCGAGGAAAAGCCTCGCTTTAAAAATGCACTTCAAGTCTGCAAAAGTGTCCTCCCAACCAGTGGGGGAGAAAAGAGAGAGGGGGTAATTGATAGGAACGTTCCAGGCTTGTGGGCAGATAGCCAAGGGGGGGGGGGGAACAAAACCAAAATGATGACCAAAATATTGCTTTCACGTGTGAAACAACATAAAACGCACTGCAGATGGGAAAGTTTCAGTGTAGAGTGGAGTAATCCCATTACTTCAAGTTGGTTCCTTTTCTTCACCATGGCTGTCCCCTCATTTTTTACTCTTTTATAACAGCGGTAACCAAGCCTGCAATTTTTCCTTCGCCCCGCAACTATCAAAAAAGAGAGATTCATCACTGACACAGAGCACAATGAAATCAGCGGCTCAGAGACTATTTTTTATCTAAATATACACTTAAATACATTTAACTGACCAAGAGGGGAGTTTACCGTGGCTTCCAATAAACCAAGATAAAGTACTGCAATGGTACTTTGATTTGAGCGTCTTGGAACTGAAAACAAAATGGACTCTTCTATAAATCATGATAACGCTGTGACTGCAGGGAGGGGGGGGGGGAAATAGAAGGGGGCGGCAACGCGAATGCAATAAGAGATAAAAAGTAGGCCGTTAAAAAAAGTGAACTCCATTGTCATGGCATAGTGAGAGGGAGAGGAAAAAAAAAAAACAAAAAACAAGAGCTCTTAAGGCAAAAGTGGAATGTGTACATTGGAAGGAGATCGGTATGTCTTTGGGCGGGTGCCAGCAGCTCGTCAAAGCTGAGTTATGAGCTTCAGAGAGGTGTAACTCGTGAAACCAGGCTGAGCGCTGATAGGGAACCCCGGGGCACCCTCTGGCACACACATCAGAGTTCGCCGGACAAGGTGGTGAGACAGAAAACCCGTCTGTGGTCAAATAAAAGCCGTCAATGTCAGCCCGGCTCGGCTGTTGCAGCTGGGTGTAATTGAGTGTGCGGTCCATAATTACAGACACCGGGGCATTTCTCCAAAAAGGTGGACAGCTTTGGAAATTTTTCATCTCTGAGTGCGCGAGGAATAACTGCAGCCGTGAACTTTCTGCTGTCGGCTTCCTTTGATTTTTTGCCGTGCAGAAAAGAAAAGAAAAAAAAAAAACTCTCCTCAAGTCAGTTCTTTAAACAAGTTGTTCAAGATCCACACAACCACACTTGAACTCAGGTTGAGGTAACAGTCGATTTTTCCCTCGAGGGACTCACTCAGGATGGCACGTACAATATGGACAAGGAAGAAGGCTGCTGGTGTCAGCTGTGCATGTGAGCCCCAATCATGCATTCATGTACAAAATGTTCAAATGAAACATCTGCATGCATTGATCAGGCATCCACGATTTTACAAAAGCGAGGTGGAAACTGAGTCCCGGCTTGGCTCAGTTTCATTGGAAACCTGATAAAGATTTAATATTTTAACATCCAGGACTCTTTTAGACCTTAATGTGATGAGCGGGACGGGCGGCCGAACGTTTCCTGAGCTTCCAGTTGAACTCAGGACACATTTGGAGCCTGCAGAAGGAGTGAATAAGGTCACAGGTGCAGGGAAGGAAAAGCTTGCAGATCGTAGAACATCACGCTGAGATTTACAAGGTGTTATTCCCTTTTAAGAGCCTCTTCTTGAAGGAACAGGCAGGATTGTCTTTATTGGTATTACTAATACAAACAACCATTTTCACAGAGCTCAGATATCGCGCATCAAATGGTTCAAGGCAGACAGCCGCAAAACTAGAACCTGGTTGTGCCAGAAAGTTTTTTCTTCTTCTTCTTCTTCTTCTTTGCCTTTCTTCTTTAACCATGAATATTTGGTAGAAAGCCTTTAAACTACCTTTTAGGTGTAAATTGACTCAATGTGTTTGTTCTGATATGGTGCCACATAACTTAAATCAAACTAAAGTGAACAATTAATGGGATAATGAGTATGAGCAGCTTTTGCCTCAGAGATACCGGTTTGATTTCCGGTCGGGGGTTTTCAGAACGGTTGTTGCATGTTCTCCCTGTGCATGGATGAGTTTTATCCAGATGATAAAAATCTTCCTTTCACAATACAAAAACATACATATTAGCTTAAATTTGCCTCTAAAGCATGTGTGTGCTTGTTTTCCCAGTAGGTAACAAACCTTTTGCCTACTTTCAGCAGAGATGGGTTCTAGCTATCCTAGACCCAGTCGTGGAACAACGCCGGTGTGGAAAATGAGTCTTTGGCAGGTTTCTATGTCTGTTTTATGTTAGCTACTAAACATCAGGGGGCAGTGAGGTCTGCATGTCAGGGTGTACACTTGGTGGCTGGGAGACATTGTTTAGATTGCATCCATCTGAGCCAAAGCCCAGCGATGCCTCCGAGAGGCCAGGGTTGCTGAAGCGTGTTGCTAATTATTAGAGAGCCAAAACACTGCTGTGCATGTGTGTGGTCGCTAACTCAGAGAAAAGGAATCACTCCTCTTTATTTCGTTCGTTCCTTCTCACGGGGGCTCAATCACAAGCGCGTGCACGCTCGCGCGCACGGTTCAAAGCGACTCAGTCAGCCAGTCGCACGCCGATCTATTGCAACTGCGCGGATCAATAGCACTAATAACGTTTGGGGTTTAATCATGCATACGTGTATGTTTTCATCTCCTTTCAATCGGCGGGATGGAGTCGTAGCGGCTAATGCATTCACAGTCAGACCAACCGCCGCTTGACACAAGAGAAGGAGGGGCAGCGGCGGTGGTGTTGTGGGGGGTGCTGGACTTGCTTGAGTAACCGTAATAATTGGAAAATGATTTTGATAGCCTGAAACAATCTAATATATTACAGAATTTTATTAAAATAATATCAAATCAAATTAACTGCTATTCCATAATGAATTAGGTAACAAGTTAGGCAGATATTAATCGCTATCCCCTCCCTTAGGCCAGAGCAGACAGAGAGCGGATGAGGGGGCGATGTGCGAGGAGGGTTGATGGGAAAGAAGGATGGAAAGATAGAAGGGAGGGGGGATTCGGGGGTTATTAAGTTGGCTCTTGCGGCTTGTTAGAACTCAGTGAGGAAGACGGCGAGTAAACTCCTGAGAGTAGGTCTGGACTTCTTTTTTCCCACCTCATCCCACCCTGTGTTTACCTCTGTTTTATTATTACCACTGCGTTCTGCCATCATTTCGGAAGAGTTTCTAGCCGGAGGTGTACCGCTGCCAGAAAGGTACACAAACGTAGCCCCGCCTGATCGAATCCGAGACAAAATCTTATTGGTTATTCCAAACAAGCCCCTTTAAATGGACCTGTAATTACGCTGGCGTGCCATGACTTCATCCAGGGCTGCTGTTACTCACTGTGGCTCTCCTTACTGGCATCTCTGTGGATGCCTTTGGGGGCTTTTGCAGGCCCTTCATCTGGGCCACGTAGTTTTTAATCAAGTCCAGGTCCGAGTCCTTTGAAATCATAATCAGATGCGGGGCTGGCTGAGCTGTGCCAGATATTTAATGTATCAAGCCTATGCCTGCTCTCCCTTCAGCACAGCAAGTCCGCCCTTAATTCCATCATGCCAATCAATTACTGCTCCTACGGACTCTGGGCCAGCGGAATAACCAGTTGCAGCACTCAGTGCACAAGCTTAATGTCGCCTCCTCTGATATTACGACTTGATGTAGTGTTTTTACAGACCCAGCCACATGACTTCATGAAGAAATTACCTAGAGGCTTTAAGGGAAGGGTGATGATGAACTCTTTGCCCCTCTTGCATTGCTGTGTCTGCAAGGATTAAAAGAAGGAGATAACTGAAAGGACGGCATTGCTGATGACGTTCTCAGCAGTGGCACAAGGCTGACGAACCCTTATCCGGAGCTACTGTAGCACTAATAGACGAGGCTTAACCTAGTCCAGAAGATCCAAGGGTTTTGTCAATTTAGGATCACTTTACCAGGATTTCAGCGGTGTGGCAGCATGGATTATCATTTGCGGCCTGCAGCGCGACGGGGGTATCTGCCCCCGAACCCGTGATAATGGGGTCTGCTCTCCCGAAGGAGATAAGGCGAGCTACTTATCGAAGACATTGCAGGTGTTCACAAAGTCAATTGCGGGTGAAAGGCGAACAACTAGTGGGGATTTCAGCGTTGAACTGTCTTACCAAAGAGGCTTCAGATACAGGAAGGAGCGAGGGAGGTGGGGAGGAGGACGAGTCCCACACTGACGAGATTAAAAAGCCCCCATGAAGTTTGGCTGCAGCACACGTCACAGAGAGGCAGAATTTAGGCATGTCATCAAACTTCCCGAGGAGAGGATAGCCCAGCAAGTTTTCTCCCGTGATGTCGGGGTGGGGGGGGGGGGGGGGGGGGGAGGTGTGTGGCGGGGGCATTTGTTTAACCTGATGTGTCCATGAAGACATCCTTCCTCCAGCCGCGTTTCAAACTGAATCGGAGGGGCTGTGAAAGACACATCACCCCTGACACCTGCAAACACCGGCTCCTGCTCCCAGCCCAAAGAGCGATGCCAGGGAAATACAAAACAAGGCACTTTTTTATTTTTAATTACTAATTATTTCAGAGAGGCTTTAATGGCTTTATTTGAGCTGTCACAGTCATCAGAGAGAGAGACAGAGCAGTGGAAATAGAGGAAGCGAGGGAGGCAGGATTAGGTTTCTCCTGGGGAAAGCAGGGAGGAGGGAGGACAGCTCGTTCCTGATCCAGGGGGTTTTCAGGCCAGGGGGGCGACAGCTGCACTGTCTTTAGCCTGGATTTGAATTTGAATTCTATCTAACGATGCAGCGCCGGCGAGGACTTGGCAGGGCAGTCTGCTAATCTCCCAGACACAAATGCCTGGGCTTTTCTTGTGTGCCCTCGCCGAGATTTGAGTAATTAAAGTTAAATTGAAGGGAATAAAAAATATCCTTCTTGTACCCGGGCTGTCTTGCTAATGCCAAGTGTGAATAGTCAGGTTTGTCCTCAGAACTATAATCCCCAACGCTATTTCTCTTCCCTCTGTCTCTCTCTCTCTCTCTCTCTTCCTTGCCTCTCCCTCTCTCTGTCTCTCTCTCCAAAAAGCTGAGGTGCCGCCAAGTTTTTGCAAGCTCTAAAGACAGTGATAAGGCGAGGGCAGCAGCCTTTCATCAAGGAGGCATCTTTAAGAAAAGGTGAAAGAAAAGATGAGGCGACGGGGGCCCTGCGTGTTGGGGTGGAGGTGGAGGACGAAGCAATAGCCAACAGTTGGGGAGGATCCATCATTTTGGGGAAAAAAAAAAAAAGTCTTGAGAAGTCCAGACTTGTCGGAGTTAAGAGAGACAGCCTCTGTGGCAGCAGGTTAACCCTTCATTTCCTTTTCTCGCTGTTTTACACTAATTGGAATTCAAAGAGCGTCTTAAAACCAGCAGCACTTTCCATTTAGCAATTAGCAATAGTTTCAATTCATCATACTGGATTGCTATAGAAACAGGTCTCATTAGAGAACTAACTGTGAATAAATCTACAATAAAATGCTAAACCATCAACAATGACATCTCCCCAAATGGGCATAAATCTTAAGAAATGAGTTTCCCTTTCGAAAGAAGCATGGACATGCTGCTCTGTGGTTCAATTCAAATGGCGCCTGGGCTGTGCTAAAACGTTAAGCCAATTTGTTTCCATGTTTTTAGCATTGGACTAAAGGTTGTTAATAAACGGCACACTTAAATACATTTTTGACACAAATCATGCGACACAGTTTTCTCAATTTCTATAGCGATCCTGAGAGCTGAGCTGAATGCACACGGATTCATTCTGGCGGCCTTGTGCTCAGCCAGCGATTCACCGAGAGCTTTATAAAGTGTTTAAAGGTGTAAAATTAACGCTAGCAGTCACTATACTGAACAGACGTTGGGAAAAGTGGGCTGTCTTTTAATGGCAATGTTGCTGGTTTGATCCCCCGTCGATACATATCCAAGTGTCCTCAAGCAAGACAAATAACCTCAAGTTGCTCCGAATGCAGTGTGAGGACCTTGTTTCCATAGATCCAGTTAACTCTGGCATGATGTTTGAACTGTACGTCCCCTGAATCTGAATGCTGACAGAATGATGCTCCACTTAACTGGACCACAGACTATCCCAACAATCTATTCAGAGCGCATCGCTGTTCTGATTGTAGCGGTTGTGCATCCACAGATAAACTGCACCACCAGTGCAACGGGTTTCTTTTTTTTTTTTCCAAGCCAAAACCTGTTAAATTAGATCATCCCCTAAAAAAAACAGCTCGTTTAATCCCATGCGTGTTTGTCTTGTCCACATGGCTGCTACCTCTGTCTGTTCCATCTATTTCAGGAGGTGGTTTCTGGCCGACTGCATACACCACTTGTACAGAAAACCTTGTGAGACCAGGAGGAGGTCCTGGAAAGCCTTGGGGGAAAGAGCGCAAATGATGAGACTTCATGTTTTCTTTCCAAAAACATCTTTTGACAATTTTTGCATAATTATACTTCTTGTTTTAGCAACTGGTGTCTTTCAAATGAGGCTCTCAGCACTTATGTCTTGCTTCATTTTCAAGATTTCACACATGCAATCGAGTAATGTAAAACATTGTATGATAAACAGTGAAAGCACATCAGAAAAGGGAAAACTGAGGCATTCAAGGGATAGACAGTCTGTGAGAACCAGCTATGTAGATGTATACATGCCACGTTTAGGCAGGTGTAGTATTTTTAGATCTCATTCTTCTCGCTGTCTGTCTCCCCGACTAATAGCGAGCAAACCTCGCTCATTCTGAGCCTCCAGTAGGTTTGGTGATGGATCAGTCATTACAGCGGGGACTGGCGACGCAAACTCAGTCAATAGAGGAAGAATTAAGTTCTCGCGTGGCCATCTGTGTAATGATGAGGAGGAGGTGCCACCATATTAACCTGGGACCATGCGGACTGCTGCAGTGTGTGTGTGTGTGTGTGTGAGTGTGTGTGTGAGTGTGCGTGCACAATGTTTGCAGATCGGTGCATGCCATACATTATGTGTGGTTGCGTCTGTCTTGGTAGCTGCTTGTGTGTGTGTGTGTGTGTGTGTGTGTGTGTGTGTGTGTGTGTGTGTGTGTGTGCAGGTCAAGTGACAGTGTTTTCTCGGCCCTTTGTTTCCTCCGCTGACTCACAGCCTGAGCCGCCTGAAGCGAATACCTCAGGAATGGTCTCCTTTCTCTCCGTCTCCACTTCTCAGCGCCTCTCATTTTTCCCCCTGCCTGGTAATGGGAGAAATAGGAACAAAACTCAAGACTGTAAACCAATTCTTCCGTTTCCCACCCTCCCCTCCACGCCTGCCTCCACTTAGCTTTTAAAGCTAATAAACTCCAAACCGTCCTCTCACCCTCTCCTTTTCCATTCCCCTTTGAAAGTCTTTCTTCCTCAGCATTGTTTTTTTTTCTCTGATTTGGTATCTTTCTGACTATGAAGTCTGTATGTGCAGTGAAACTGTATTAGCATATATGATTATATTATAAGAAGCTGTAAATATACTGAGAGAGGACCTGAAGGTGATGAACTTTTGATCAAATTCTGAGAATCCTGAACTTTAATGATAGATATTGTGAACATCGTGCTGTCAAACTTCTATCAAGCGTTTTGTTGGAAAATAAAAAATAAAATCGCTTCAGTGTAAAGTGGTGGCATGACAGTGGCAAGACACATCGCCACGCCTTAAATGATATACTCTGGCTGGATGCTTATTAAATGAGACTTATTGTTATATTACTTCAAGAATAATTTAGAAATGATTCATTTTACAGTAGTTTTGGAAAATATCTATATGCCAAAATTCTACAGAGCGGTTTCAAATAGAACATGACCAGTCTACCAGAGGCTTCAGTCCAGCAAACGTAGTGACGTTCAAAAATTTAACAATTACATCAAAAAAACTCACTTTTATTTTTTTTCCATGAAAGTAATTGCTTTTTCAATTTATTTACTGTGGAATTCAGTAAATAAATGTAGAATCAAATGTAAAGTTCTTCATTATGTGTCTGTCCCCCTTCATAAATTAACAAAGGAATTCATAACCATTTGTATTAAGACTTTTTTTCCTCAGCTGATAAACCTTAAAAACATTCAAAGCTCGTACATTAGAACTGTTAATCGTAGTTTTAAACTTCCTCATGATTTTGCTGTAGGCAAAGTTTATTTTCCCAACCTTAAGTCGACCTAATTTTGTTCAAATGACATTGAGTTTCAGACACATTTTAATAAAATCCATTCCCTCACTTTGTTTATTCCATTTGTATAACAAAAGAAGGAATAATCCTCTCTGGTGCTAATCCCTCCAGTGGTGAGTTGAGGTTGCCGCCAGCGTCTATCTCGGCATTCGACATCCAGACCTTGTTGGTCTTTGTATTTACTCCGTGTAACTGGACACAATATTGAGTGAAACACTCCACTTTAATTCAAAGTGAGTGAATTTAGGGTGGAAAAGCTTAAACTAACCCAGCCTTGCTCTCTCAGAGCCTCGGCGTCTCCTGAAGCCTCAGGTGCATCAGGTGTTGAACTGAAACTCTCTTTGGCATTTCTCCACCAAAGCTCATTATGAACTTAAGTAGTAGTCGTTTGGCTTAAGGAAGGTTTCCACAAGTTGCAACCACACCGAGATCTCCAGCTGCTCACTGGACGGTGCGCTGAGAATTCTCCGGGCGCTGGAGAATGGAGCTAAAAGCCTTTCAGTGTTTGCAGATGGAGCCGTGAGAAGTTTAATCAATGTGTTCAAGAGAAGTCACTTCTTTGGCTGAAACACTCAAGGGTTACAGAGAATACCGCTCTGCAGGTCTGTTTCCGGCTCCAGGGTACATTCACTGCTACGAGCGGGACGCTCCTGAGAACTGTTGGTGGTTCGGTGGCGTTGTGATCAACATACGCCACTGGGTTTCGACATGGAACGTGCGTTGCATGAAAGGGTTTTTCTGACTCACGTTTTTCTTTTCTTCCTATGCTTGGGTTTTGTTTGGTGTTCCAGCTCCTGTAACCTAAACACCTGTAGGTGAATAACGACTAACACCCTGTCCAAGGTGAACCTTACTCACTCAACTCACTCAACGCCAGTCCATAAATGTGATTAAAAATATATATAAAAGATGAATGGATGAAAGCAACATGGTACATTGCTGCATTACACAGAGAAGTAATGTGTTTACAGTTCTAACTAACTCTGACACGATTCTCCACACTGGTCATCTGAGGTTTGTCCTTCTCACCTCCTGATGTTCTCCTCTTTAATCAGTTCTGTCAGTCCTCTCGGTCCTCTTTGGCCTCCTCTTAAAAAAAAAAAACAAAAAAAAAAAAACAACCCACCCTTAAATTAACCGCGTCCCTGTTCCTGCCTCTGCAGAACACACATCTGATGCACCCAGTTTCAAAGCCGACCCTGCAGACGCCGATAAATGTGGACGCAGTGGTCTAAAACCGCCGGATGTTTTTCCGTTAACCTTAACATGTCAGCTGTAAACCATTTAACAACCCGATGATAAAATCTCAAAGCACCGTGTCAAACTTTACAGCAGATAAATGCACGCTTACTGCCTACGTCATCTGCTGCTTTTTATGTCCGCCGGTTCCATGGCTGCGCGCTACTCCAATAGCTCTCCCTAACGGTCTGTAAAAGCACACACAGAGTCAATGGGTGCTTATTCACCATGTGCACCCTGGATTACAGTTTGATATTACGGCCCAGCCTGCAGTTGTGCTGTATTGATAGGCCCATACATCAAACCTCCTCCAGACAATCGCAGATGGCTAATTGGGACTTTTTTACAACCTTCCAGTTTATGCAGGGATTTTGATATAAATTAACCACACAAGGCAGCATCCCCTTTCAGGAAGGTTTCCGTGGACAGGGTCTCATCTGATGAATACCTCCTTTTATTGGTGCGAAGACCTCCAAGGCCTCGCTGAGATGGAATATTGTTTTTAATACATACCTGTCCGTGGTAATTAGCTGCGGCTTGCCGTATCGCCTGCAGTCAAACTTGGGAGAAAAATCTCTGCCTTCATCTCTCAGCCTGTTTTCTCATCTCTCTTTCTTCTTGTTTCTAACTATTGTGTTTTCCTTCTTGTCATTCTCTGCTCCCAGAGATGGGAGTCTCAGGAAAAACCAGGAGTTGTGAACAGATTTAAACACAGAGATACAGACAGGCACAGAGGTTGACAGCTCACAGCTGACTGGCACATTGCACATTTCATCAGCTCTACGTCTCTTTGGTGCCACTTTCACAGCCAGCAGTTTGGTTCTGGATTCAAGACCTTTCCTGGATGAGTTTGCACCTTCTCCCTGCACAAGTCTGGATGTCATCCCAGTAGTATTTGACCCAGAATCCACTTTATGTTAATAAGTGACACTAAATCACACCAGCTTGATGCCTTTCCAGGTGGAGTTTGCATGTTCTCCCTGTGAATGAATGGGGTTTTTTTGCAGGGACTTCAGCTTCCTCAAGATGATTTTTAATAAACGCTGATTTTGCATCATGTTAGCCAAACTTGAATACAACAAAATATAAAGACTCAAAATCTTTCTACTTTTTTCTCTGCCTCATTCAATCAATTTCCATTTCACAACATTTCTTTTTCAATTCAGAGTCTGCATGCATTATCTTCACATGCTTATTAAAGCAGAAAAATGAAAATTATGCTTGTATGTGTTACCTTATGATTTAGTGACTGTTAAAAATCCTCAGTGGCACTCGACATGTAAAGATGAATCTGCTTCATCTCTCAATGGGCCTGCAGAAGCCAAATTTACATACTGACTGTGTTTGAACCGAAAGTGAAGTCAATTGAGCCGACATCTCAAACTGCAGTTTCCATGTTCCCACCACGAGTCTGGCCGAATGAACTCACTAAGGCTTAGGAAGGGAAAAACCGCTTGATCTCGTTGAAGTGTTTTGGTTTCCGTTTGGACCACATGAGCGTTTGTTTTCTTTCTGACCCTGGCGGCTCTCAGGCCCGTGCGCCGCGAACACTAACATCCCCCATGTGTTTCTCTTTATCAGAACGTATCCAGATACAGATCTGCAGTTTAACACCAGGTGTGAATGGAGGCTTAACCTCTGTCCACTTATCTCCAACATCAATAGCATCCCTCAGGCCAAAATCGCCTGTTTTTTTTTTTTTTTTTTTAAAGCACCTCCTGCCTACGGTGCTCTCTGATCCCCGCTGCTATCAAAAACACACACGGCAACAGAAACACACACACACAGTAACACGCTGCTGTGCTCCTCTGTTTAGACTGGCTGGCTATTTTCCAGGCAGTTACGCTGCTCCATTTTCAAATAACCTCCCACCCCATTTACTCTTACCGCCCCCAGGATAAAAACTCCCTGTAGCATCTCCTGGTCCTTCTGAGGCCACTCTGAACAATCTTACACAACAGGCATGTTAGCGCTGCAGAATTGTTTACTTAATAGGGGTCTCTAATCGGACTGCCTTGGATTGCAGTCGCAATATGGTGCAAACTTACAAACATTTTATTATCACATGTATCCTCTGGTATTTTGAATTGACAGCACTGGTTTACACCCAGAACATGGTAAAGTAGGAGGTAAAATGTTCAAAATCAGCATGTGATAAATGGAAGAGCACAGAAAGATGTGCTGATCTCATAATGCTGGCCTTTCGAGGAAGCTCAAAGTCTGAATGAAAACTTGATTCAGAATCAGCACAGTAACAAACAGTGAGTTTGCCACCACGGGCCAAGTGACCGTCCAGCCCCGAGTATTCCACTTATTAGCTCATAAACGGCATATCTGCTGAATATATCAAGAGCAGCCTTCAACTCTTCATGGTCTTTCTATTGATACGCTGCTATTGCTGCTCTTCCAGACAGTTTCCTGTCGTATCATTCCCCAAACTGAGATGCATCCATGAACCACGCTTGTTTTCCCACCATACCAGTGTATGTACATGTCAAGGGAGAGATCTCGGGTTCCCAGAACTGCTGGCTACACATGCTGTAGTGGACATACACATTTTCTGGTCTTCAACTCATCAGGTGAAATAAATTAATGTCCCAATATTGCCGACTACAAAACATCCCCCAACAGGGGCCATCGGGATGAGATGATCACTGTTTTTCACGTGTCCTGTTATCGATTGTGTCTAATCGTTGGAAAGTCTTGCATGTTGAAGAAATTAGGGATTCTAGAAGTGCGTTTAAGGAAATGTACTTACTTTCCAGATGGCTGCTAGAACGCAGGAAGCGGACTAAAATTAGCGAAACAAGCACAACATGCGAGAGATTTCGTTTCATTTAGTCCTTAATGCTCGGCTAAGTGTCAGCCTTTAGATTAAGTTGAACGCATACGGTGTCAGTCTCTGCCGGAGCCATGTGGGTCACAGCCAGTGCAATGCTTTGCATGATGGGATGCAGAGTGCAGTGGTGTCCATGCCAATTTTTTTTTTTTTTTTTTTTTCTGTGCAAGTACTTCAATCTTAATGAGATCTCATGTGTTCTTCAATCTCTAACAGGATTATGAGTCATGCTGCAACGCGATGACTTGCCACTCATCACGCAAAAGATGCCTTGTTTGTAAGTCATTATTAAAAAAAAAAAAATATTAATCTTACCCCAGACTTGCATTATTAGGTGGCGAATAATTGAAAATATTCATATGTACCAGTGTAATTTCCATCTGCATAATCGGCTGTGTTGATTACTGTGATCCCAGCCATACGCCGGGATAAGGCTACTTTTAACTGTAAAGGGATTTAACATGTTGGATTAACGCTAAGGCAAGGCTCTGTGGCAAATTACAAAACATCTCCTAATATTTCTTCATTTGTGGAAAATTGAACTACAGGGATCTTTTCGCAGTAATGCGGCGAGGAGGCGATGCAAAGTTTCGGGTGTTAGTCGGTCAAGGCGACAACAAACAAGTGTGTGTGTGTGTGTGTGTGTGACAGCGCTCGATTTAATCCCTGATTTTATTCGCTAATCGTTATTTAAATTAGGCGCTCGGAGAAGGAAAAACGGGGATATATTGTGAATCTCTTTCAGGTGTGTGAACAGTCATCTGCATGCTTGGACAAACACACATGTTGATTTGCATGCGTGCGTCTTTGGATTCGTGTATGTCGCGAGGACACAGGAGGCGGGTTTAACAAGTTCTGCTTCAACTTCCTGGGGCGGAAAACGGCAGCAATGGCTCGCCAGCAACAGGAGCAACTATCAAAGTTTATATCTTTTCTTTGAATTAAGTAAACTTGGTCCACCTGGGTCCATAAATCCAGCGTGGAGACCAGCAGCGGAGTGCCTTTTCTTCCCCTTTCCTCCCCTCTGGTCAGTGGATTTACCGCGGGAGTAATAACTGTCAGGCCAAATGCCTGGTAAAGTGGCGGACAGGAGCGAGTGGAGGGGGAGTATTTATCACGGTATTGACTTTGTGACTGCCGTGTCGTGAACTCTTTTGTCATAAACTGGAGCAGCGCTGCAGATCGATCCGAGGAAAACTGCTGTCAGCTCAGCTCCCAGCGAGCATTGCTTTTCCCACAGCCACTTAGAGGGCTGATAAATGCCCCCGCCCCCTCCGCTCGCCACGGCGGCGAGAGCACGGCCGAGGACTCTCACACAGACACACACAGACACACACACACACACACACACACACACACACACTCGGTGGCTGTCCTCCAGCATCTACACACAGCCTACATAAACACTGGTGAAAATAAATACTGAAGAAAAAATTTCTACCTTTACACAGGCTGTGAGAAAAAGAGAGAAAAGGTAAAAAATATGGGATTCTGTGAATTTGATCCAGCAATTTAGGCTATTAACACCGGAACTCTTCCTTCTGGATTCTCATATATTACCCTTTTATTACATATGTTTTATGCGTTCATGACTGCTTACGTGTTATTTTCAATGACACTAAATCAAAAGTGACAGTTTCTGATGCATGTAATGTAGAAGACAATATTGCATGAAACTTGTGAACAAAATTATACTTTGATGCAATCTTTCCTGATGGTGAACCTTCACAATCTAAAGAGTTCATTTTCCTCCCTTTCCAACAAATAAAACCCAAGCAGCAAAATATCTGTAACTTTGTAATGTTGATTTTTTTTTCTTTAACAAACCTGTCTTGCAGTTTCTGTTCTTTTTCTATAGTGTTTCTCCAGTTACACTGATTAAACTGATTTCTTTTATGCGTCTTACTTCTCTGGCTGCGCTTTTTCTGCTGTTCATACAACTTGTTTGTAATCTATTACTTCACTTCATAAAAACCTGAACATAAGTCAGGTCTTACATGCGTCTTTTTTTTTTGCCCCAAGTTTCAACATGTATGTGATTTTTATAACTCACAGAACGAAAGTAGGTTACTGATACCATCTCGTACGAAAATGCTTGTTTATCTGCTCCACAACTGACTTTCGACTTCAGCTTCATACGTCATGTCGCCCATTTTATTTGTATTTCATTCTTTCTTTTGTATCCTTTTTCACTCATTTTTCTTGCATTTTCTTTTAACTATGTCCACTTTTTTTTTGACTTTATTCACTTTATTGCTTTTTGTCATTTTTCTTTGCCCATTCTGTTCAAACTTTGCCGTGCTTTTTCAGTATTTTCACTCTTTTCTTTCCCTTGCTTCCTTCCTCCTCCCTTAGTTATTTTCCTTTCCAGCTGGCCCTCCACTGGTCCACTGTATTTTCCTCTTCTGCAGGTCTTTGGAGGAGATGAATGGGAAATCAATAGAGTCTGTGTGTGTCCAGAAGCTGACGGAGTCTAAAACACAAGCAGATGATGGATGACGACAGCCACCATGTGTTTGAGCGCGTGTGTGTGTGTGTGTGCCATTCGTGACACTGAGCACCTGCAGTCCTTGACCGTGAACCCGTCCGTCTATCGCTGAGTTCTGGTTAGAGGGGTCAAAGGTGAGGTGCTGTGTGGGAGAGGGGTCAAGTCCAGGGGAGTCGGGGGTCTCTGGGGAGGGCTGTATGCTAAACGTGACCTTCTGACCTCTTGCCCTGTCCCACTGGTTGCTCGGTGGGGTGGAGGAATGCTGGGATTAACGGAGCAGTGGCGGGTGAGTCCTGTTAATTCAAGATTTTAGCAATCTATTAAGAGGATTCCTCCTATTTGGTTGATTCACACAAACTGACAAGACTTCAGGACCAAAGGGCAGAGGTCAAAGTCATCATGAAGTCACATTAACCCCGTCTCAGAGAAGGCAGCATGTAGGACCAGCCTGTAAGTCCTCCAGTAATTCTCTCTCTAAACTGACCAGCTGTGGGACTGTACTTGGTCAAGTTTGTTTCAGCAGCAGAGAAAATGTTTAATATTGTTAAAAATGTGCTTTTCCAACAAGAAAATCCCATTTTTGTCTGGACTCCTTTTTCTTTGGTTTCCTACAGTTAAAGTATCTGCGGGATATTCACAAGCAGATGCCTCAGGATGAAATCAGGAGCTGAGATTCACGTTACTGATCTTTTCAAGCTCTGAAAAACAGAAGCAAAACTTTTTGTTAACCAGTTAGTGAAACAAAAGTACAAAAAACAAATTTTAGTTTGAAATAAACTTAAAATTTCAAACAAAGGAGATACTTCTTCCTCATATACAGAGGTTGTGTGTTTTATATAGGTCATAAAATGTTTGGTTTTGGTTTGGATCAGACTGGAATGGAGACCTGCGGTACAACACATCCATGCAGATATAAACTTTAGTCTCTTCACATGTTGTTGCACTTCAGAGCAGAGGAGACTGTATCTGCATTAATTTGCACTCAGTGTCAGTGGATTCGTGTTCTCAGCTCGACTCACACGGCCATCTCAGATTTGCTTTATTTAATCTGTTAATGCCAACAAGTAGTTCTCTCTATAGATGAGAAATAATTAATTTTACCATTAGAAAAGAACTGTTTTTATGGAGTTGATAAGAAAATAAGTGACTATTGATTGGTATTTTATTTGAAAAAAAAAAAAAAGTATCACTTCCACCAAAGGCAGCTTTAAACAAATTAGGAAGCAAACGTGCGCATTGTATACCAGCGCACGAATGAAACGACACTGCAGTCCTGTTCGCCCGTGTTCCAGAACATTATTCAAACACAGCCCTCTGACAGCAGCAGCTCACAGGTCAAACGCAGGTCTGGTACGCTGCCTCAGCATATGACGCCTGTCTACACTTGATAACCTTGTTATCTGTGTCTTTTCCTTCGCTCTCTAATTCCCCGTGTGTTCTGTCGTCCACTCCTCCACATGTCTGATGATCTCTCGCACCAAACTGCGGATGCCATAAATAATTCATGGAATAAAGTGTTTCTGAAAGCTCGTCCGTTGAGTGGCTAATCTTCTCAATCTCAGAGTTTATTTTATCCTTGTTCACATAGTTTTACATTCCCTGATAATGCTCAAACACTCAACGGCCTCATCGATGCTGCCATCGTACTTATGAAGGAACTAAATCATGACAGAGAAGATTGGATCTGTTTTACTGATCTAATAGTGAACGCCATCGCAAAACCCCCACCGAGAGACGTTACTAGAACAGTCCAGTCGAAGTACATTCTTCTAATGCGTGTAAAGACTAGATTGTGTCGTTTATGTATTCTACCAAAAGAATAACAATTAAAAAAAAAAAAAGAATGTTAAGGCAAAAACACGACAGATTTTATTTTGAAATCACTTATTTTGGAACACATTTCTACTTTCCTGAGCTCTTCCGTAGCCCAGCGTTACGCTCCGTGCATGCTACGTCATCACGCACACAGTGGAACCGATACGCAGAATCGCCAAGGAGACAGACAAATAATTCCCTTTAATCGAGTCACTGGGAACCGGCTCTACAAAAGAATCGGTTCTGGATTCTCATCCCTAGTCAGCACTCCTTTAAATAAAACCCAAACAATTCTCATCGATGAGACAGTGAAGGTCTCACTACCCGTCCCGTTAATTGTGAGAAGACGGACAGTGAGCATCATGGACAATAAGGAAGTCGTGAATCACTGCTTTAAAGCCGTTCTGATTTATTCAGTGAGCGGTGTTCCAGCATGATTTAACGGGGCACAGAGAGTACGTCTCCAATCCAGCCTCCCCCGGAGAATTATAGAGATATCACCACGCCCGGCGTAATAGATGACAACTCCTCCCTTTCTGCACTTAATCAATGGAGCTGACCTTTGCAGACAGCCCCTTGCTGGGTGATTAAAGCCAAGTCTCAACACGGATTGTGGGGATCGTGGAAATAAAGCTGTCCAGATGGGGAGGGAGAGGGGGCTGCCCCCCCGCGGATCGGAGTCCGTCGCCACTTCCATCCGTCGCATTTCAGCACGCCGCCGCCACACACCGGCACCCAGGTAGCGATTGCTCATCGGACAAAGTGAGTGAAGACCTTGGACACTCCGCCGGCGTTCAGTACAGAGCAGTGCGAATTTCCATGTGATCAAAGCCAGCCATACATGACTTTTTAGAACTGTGATCAAACTCATATCAACAAATTAGAAAGCTGAATAACAGGTGGAGGTGCACCACACTGATTTTTAGAACATCTCTGAAGGTGAAAAACTAATTAAAAAATGTTTCCTGTACACTTAACCACTGATTCAAATGAAAAAAAAAAAAAATTCTCCTTCAATGCTTCGAATGATGATCAAAAGAAGCAGAAGTCAGTCGACCAGAACACTCGGACCTATATTGAATAAAGTCGTGATTCTTCACACCACTTTCCAAAAGCTGTTCTCAGAAAGCTGCATTTTCGGTGATCCTGAGCACCATTAAAAACGACAACAACCATCTTGGCTGCTCCTTTCCCGGCTCTTCAGTGCACATGTTTGATTTTTGCAGGATGTCCATGATAACCAGACCTGAGGGGTCAGAGGTCAGCCCAGAGACCCAATGGTGACCCATGAGATGTTAATCAAGCAAACTTCCAATTCGAAGGTTGATGCTCAAATCCTGACACACCGTCCCTGTTTCCACGCAATGAATGAAAAACAGTGCAAATTAAATGATCTGAATAGAATCATTTAAAGGCTACACCCCCCCCCCAAAAAAAATAAATAAATAAATAAAATTGGAAACTTGAAATCTCAAAGTTCGATCTGCTTTGAAAATTTACTTTACTTTTCTGTGAGAGTTCCAGCATTTTCCTTCTGATGCTGTTTATGTATCTGTTGATGTTTTTTCTTTTCTTTTTTGTGTGTGTGTGTGTGTGGGGGGGGGGGGGGGGGGTAGTCTGAAAGCGTCTGAAAACGCTTCCTGAGGTAGCAGAAAGCAAATAAAAGCACACAAGCAGAGGTTTGCATGGGTCGGCACCAGGGGCAAAGCTGCGAGGTTGTAATTCACACTTCATTCCTGTTGAACCTCTTGATAATCCCAGAGTGCCTTTCCTTGGCCCCGGTCCAAAGCACTCTGTAACAAACAGACAAAATAAAAAATGGTGGATGAATACCAGCAGAGTAGTGTCACGGGGGTGAAAGATTTATAACGCGAATGCTACAAACTCCCTCGTAAATCAGCGCAAAAGGCTTTCAGGTAGGGGAGCTGGCATTTATGAGAGAGAGAGAGAGAGAGAGAGAGAGAGAGAGAGAGAGAGAGATTTGAATGAGGATGCGTGCAGCAGTGCAGTAGATATAGTCTTGATAATCTAACACATCCACAGACACACATACAAGCGAAAGGGAGGATTTCTGTTGAGACGTATTGAAAGAAGCCGTCCCAGTGACTGATTTAATGTACTTGGACATAATAACAGAGGACACTAAACACCAGCTACAGGCTGCATGCTACTGCAGGAACATACTATCAGAATATTGAGAGTAACTTGTAGGGGTGCGACGAGATCAAATCATGAGGAGATTTCTGGTTTAAAAGTTGTCTCGCGGGCACGAAGCAGACGCCTATCAGACTGTAAGCACACACCTAACAGAGTGGACCGGACAAGGAAACAGCCAAAATGCGGTCAAAATACAGTTTTAGAGTCCATCTTCCCAGTGTCCTGCAGGAGCTACTGATGTTTCTTGGTTTAATAAGGGTTTGTTTACAGAGCGCAGCAGAGTGTGAAGCTCCGTTCTCTGGCTCTTCTTCTGCAATTTGGTGTATTTCTGGTAGAGTTACAGAGTTACAGCGCCACATAAAGGCCTGGTTGTCCTGTGGATGCAGACACACTTAAACCCAAATTTATTCCTATTCCAGGCCAATTTAGGCCAAAGTTACTTTTATTCAATCAATCAATCAATCAATCTTTTTTTGTAAAAGCACTTTTCATGTTCATAAAAACAACGCAAAGTGCTAAGTAGTAAAATCAAAAGGTCTGTTTTTCCAGTTACATATTTTGTCATGTTAGTTTTCTAAAAAGTCAAGTGGAAATCTAGTCTGGTGATGACACAAATATCGTGTCTCTTCTCATCACGTGAGCTGAGTATCTCGTCACACCCCGAGTAAGTTGTGTTTGAAACAGTCCATGATTGTAGTTTTGCTTGTGGCTACAGTAATAAAGAAGTCATGTTGAAATGTGCATCAGATACATTAAAACAACTTATTTATATGATAACTACTATCAGTGGCGGCTGGTGGTGAAATTTGTTGGGGGGGCTAACAAATGCTTGCAAAATACCGATTAAATAGTTAACAGAGCTGCAAAAGCAACATCACCTATGATACACAGTTACATCAATTACAGGTACACTATACTTTTTTAGTGCTCTACATCAACTCTCTCTCTCTCTCTCTCTCTCTCTCTGTCACACGCACACATTTACCACTGCAGACGTGTTTCAACCCAACTTCAACGACTGCCCACAGATAGCCTGCTGCAACATTACAGCTGCTTGGTGACATGTAGCCAAACACGCCTTCACTCAGCGAAAACAAGGCATCACAGTCCTTTAACAGGTCGACATGGGCCGACCTTATTTGAAAAGAAACTCAAATCGACGCCTTTCTGGGATGCAAACAGGTTAATCACCATGTCGTTGAAGTCTGGTAATTTCTGGATGAAGTCCGTCTCGATAGACAGCATGGAATGTGCATTCAATCGGTCCAAATAATTGGATTATCCAAAGCAAATAGTTCACCTCATTCATGTTGACGCCGCCATAGCTGAACTTTTTCTCCCTCCTTCCCAACTCTGGCCCAAATAGCAGCCCTGCTGCGTTAATTCGCTGCTGTTGGTCAAAAGTCAGCGGCAGTGGGCTGACTGAAGTTAGGGTGCCCAAAATGCACAGTAAACCATGGGGGGCGGGACATGACACCTGTCAATCACCTGTCAATCACGAGTAGAGTAGGGGAGGTGGAAACGCGCCATAAGAACGAAATGAACGTATCTGCTGGGGCTGTAAAAAATCAGCCCATTTAGAGATATTCTATGTTTTCCTTTTGACTGATTGGTGCTGTTGCTACCTTTGGTTTTATCTAAACTTAAAACAATCTGTTGTAAGTTATTTAAAGGTGCATTAAGGAGTTTTTCAACTTTAGAAATACTTATTTTCCACCATAAATATGTTACAAGTATTCAATGATGTGTACAATGTGCCCTGATATATTAATTGCAAGTACCTCTAACACCAATTTTTTTGGGGAGAATTAGAGATGATGTGATGTAATGCGCGCTCCCACATACCTGGTTTCGTTAAGTTTCGTTTTGTCCGCCATTACTCCGCCATGCTTAACGAGCAACAACTGAGCAGGATCTTCCAGAAAGTAAGAAAAGACCGGCTTCTAGCACTGCCACAGCTCCAGCACAGACTCCACCAGGCAAAAGAAACTTAAATTTTAGCTACTAAAAGAACGAGGAAGGAGTCCCCCTCTTCCGTGCATGGCACGAGTGTTTCACTAAGCTGCATTACACCCAAGGCCTGCAGGGGGCGCTCCTTAATGCACCTTTAAACAATAATTTTCTCATCTTTTTTGTATTAGCTGTCTTTTTGTGCTGGGAGGGCTCAGCCCTGCCAGCCCGTTTATACCAGCCGTCCCTGACTACTGTTATTTGAAATTAACTTTGTTCAACATCAATGACTGCAATGTGTCCAAAGCTGTGTAAAATGATTATCATGATGCTTAATACAAAATTTACATTTTACACTGACATCTGGCACAGAATTGTTCAATCTAAGCGTTTAGAAATGACGTGAAAGTCCTTGTACAGACAGTGTAACCCATGATCAGATGATAGCACACATGATACATTTGAGATTAATGTTCTCTTAACTGATTGGCTGGTTGGTTTTGAGTCAAGTAAAATTGGGACGATTTTACATGTTGTCATAACAGACCGGAATCGAGTTTAACAACATACAAATACACTTTCAAAGTCTATGCAGCCCAAAAACACATTTATTGACACTTGACTGAGTTCATTATGTTATTGCATGCAGAAGGAAATATTGTAAGATTAAATAGAAATTATTTTTTTAATAATAATTCATAAACCATGTGCTACTTTGAAAAATACAATTTTATTATCAGTTACGAGATACTCCTTTCAGTTATTAGTTGAAATCCATGTGGAGGAACTTTTAGTTTTTAATTCTGAAATGTATGTTAGTTGTTAATTCTGAAATATAAGTCATGATTTTTGATGAATGCAAATGATACTTTATATAAAAGAAATCTAATCAAACGGGCTTGATATCTTTTCAGTTGCACAAAGTGTTTGTTCTTATCACGTGTAATCCACGTGGCAGCTTCAGCCACCTCATGTTTTGTCTCTGGTGGAGCAGTCAGGATGGGTCAGATCCTTTCGAGTTTATTTTTCCATTATATCAGTCCAAAAATGACAATTATCGAGGCCAAAAAAAAAAAAAAAAAGTGACAAACAATCCTCTTTCACGAACCGGGGAGAGCTGGTGAGCTTGTTGAGTAACTTAGTATGGATATTACACCTATTAAATGCAGCTCTTAGTCCACAGTTCTTCGATATTTCAGAGAGGGAGGTACATTCGGATAGCCAACAGTATTGCTCAGACCATTTTCACTGAAATATGAAATAATTGTGGCCAGCTGTGATTTCCCCTTTGAAAAAGCTGTGAAAAATCAAAGGAGCATTAGCACCGGAGTCCATCCAGTTTGTTGCAATCACTCCCGTATTTCTCATTCTGTCCACACTGCAATAATTTGATCCTTTAGTGTAAGGTCAGGTATAAAGAGATTGCTCTGCCGCTGCTGAGCAGCTGTAAATACTTGAGTAAACACACAGACTTTGTTGTGGTTTGCTCTGAGGCTGACTGGGAATGCCACTTTCAAACGTCCTCTCATTAAATTGGAGTGCGCTCCCTGTAAGTTGCTCTTTAGACCTGCTAAGTGATGCAGGTGGCTTGCTTTAATGTGCTGGAAAATGTGTATTTCTCCTGTAAATTCTTATTAACACCTGCTAAATATTAAAGTGTTTTTTTTTTCTTTGAGAGCATTTCTGCCTTTCAAGGCACTGAAGGAACTCTGTGTGGCTGTAAATGTTGTCCTGGGTGTTTTATGATCCTTTTGAGCAGAAATATTGCCCTCAAGGTCAGAGCTACAGAAGAGACTTTCTGCAGGAAAACACCTGTAGTGCATACCTGTGCACCTTCTGCACACACTGCCTATTGTTCATAAAGAAATGAAATATTTAGGCTGTTTCATCTTTGAAGAAATGTACTGCCTCGTGTCTCGGTAAACAAAGGCAGCGTTTCATGACGTGAATCATAAATATACTGGATTCAGCTTTGTGTTTACATCTACATTCCTGCTTGAAACTGTGATCAGGACCAATAGAAAAATAATAATAATAATAATTAAAAAAAAAGGATTTCTTCTGTTCTTATCCACAGAGTGTTGAGCTTCATTCTAAATGACTGAACGATGAGCCATATCTATGGTTATTCTTATTTGTCCAGGTAGAATCTCAAAGGACCCGAATCAGGCCAAATGGAGTCCTGCCTCTTGGGTCGTGGTAATGGATCGGAAAGTCTGCCTGTCTTTGTCACCAATTTTACCACAATGACCTGAAAAGAAGAAAGATGCTTGGCTGGATCATCCGAAGTGTCAGGTAGGGCTGAGCGGTATGACGGTATAATACCGTGTGACGGTGTTAAAGTGTATACCGGTTGAAATTTTGCCATACCGTTTATATCGGAGAGAGCGCAGATGTCTGCTGCATCTCTCTGAGTCAGTGGACAGTCGTCTGCACTCGATCGCTAACTGGACAGCCGGAGCGCAATTGCTTGGGTGTGTTAATGCATTATCACAGCGTGTGCCGACGTCATGCGGGGTTTGTTCGCTGCGTTTCATTGGTCAGGTGAGCACAGGGTGCGCTCGCGAACAACACCAGCGTATCCAGGAGAGGTGGTAGCCATAATGGCGGACGCAGAGACTAGCGACTCCGGGAGCGAAGCTAAAAACTCAGGTCTTCTATTTCATGTTGTGATTTTTTTTTTTTTTTTTAATAATTGAAGTTATATAAACCGGAGTTTAAGAAATTAAAGAGGAAAATGAGCAAATGTGACAGTTTGGTTATTTTTAAACAATTATTTGAATTTACAGAGGAAAAATACATACCGCGATATATATACTGTTACCGTGATATGAAATTTCTGATACCGTGATAAGATTTTGTTCATACCGCCCAACCCCAGTGTCAGATCAGTTGTGATCCTGAACCGGCTCGGAGCTCAGACTTTGGGGGTCTCTGACCTCCTGAACCGTGTCGGCTTTAAGCTCTGACTGTTGTGGGATCAAAATGTTTGAGCTGATGTTGAATTTTTCCCTCTTATGGTCGACTTTCCAAAAGATGTAGATTATCTTTAAAAGAACACACAAACAGGAGTGAAAAGAATCCAGTCGAGAACAGAGGATGATGTAACCACTTCCATTATATTTTCTGCCATCATTAATTTCCATTTCATGATAAACTGATGACTAATGAGTGACAGACACATTGGAATCCTTGAATATCTAACATTTCTGAATCCAATGTTGTGTGCTTATGCTTTCTGTTTATCTGTAAGCCGCTGTTTATCTGCGAACACCTGTAAGCTCATCTGGCAGGATACTGTCTGCTTCACTGTCTGGCTGGTTGTTGCTGAGGTAGGGCTGGGCGATATATCGAATTACTTCGATTAATTCGATTTTATATTTTCAATCGATGTGAAAAATATTAAATCGCAACATCGAGTTTCACTTTTTCAGTCCCTCCGCCAGTTTTAACGGACGCGTGTAATACACACAGTCACCACCAGGAGGACTGGCGCTGTAGCACAGACTACAGTCAACATTCTCTTACAAATGAGAAGAGAAGAGTCCCTCCCCAGCCGGGGACAGAGAATGCTCGCTCTCCCCCGCCAATCGGATCTCAGGATTACTATTGCAACAACACATCATCAGTAGGGTAAAACTAACCTGTCTCACGACGGTCTAATCCCAGCTCACGTTCCCTATTAGTGGGTGAACAATCCAACGCTTGGTGGATTCCGGCATCTCCCGGCACCACGAGAATCCCACACCGCGGCGCTTTTAACGGTGAAACACGGTCCGTTCCTCATCTTCTGCCATAATGCACTCGGCCGAATTATCCGAAAAATAAAAAGGAAAAGGCTGATATAAGGCACAAAATGAAGTAAAGAGCGCAAATATGATAAAAGTGAAAATGAAACTTAAATCGCGTGTTTTGTCCGTGCTTAACTTTGATCTGTGTAGGATTTCAATGCAGTGCCCCATGCAAGTGTTCTTGTTAAAATTACCTCAGTAATAAGTATATTGTCTACACAGTTAAATGCTGACGTTTTGGCATTCAATAAAATATCCTATTTTTTGAAAAATGTGTAACTGTGTTTCTTTACACAGAAAAAAATCGATTAAAATCATTAATCGGATTTCAAGCAAAAAAAAAAAAAAAATCGAGATTTAATTGTTTGGCTGTATCGCCCAGCCCTATGCTGAGGATACAAGGCTTGAAACAATTCTTGAACATGGATGCGAGGCCCACTTCAGAGCTACTTAGTTGTCAATTTTACTCTAATTTCAGTGTAATTTAGGAAATGTCTTCTTCGGGGAAAAGAAAAAAAGAGATTAAGGAGACTCCTCGGTGCTCTGTGAACATTATTTGTTTTTTATCAAGAATATTTAATCCAGACTGGCTGATTTGTCTTTAGGACCAAATCTTTGAAGTCTATTTTTATTTTTGGAAATATTACAGTTACAGTTAGCAGCTGCATTACAATGAGGAAAATGTAAAGCTTGTGAAAAACTGGTTAGGTTATTTAAAGTACAATACCTGGCCTCTTAAAGGGATAGTTCGGGATTTTTGACATGAATCTGTATGGCATACCCGTCAGCAGTGTTGTGCATTCACACACACCCCTGACAGCGTCCAGTGAGCAGAGAAACTGTCCGGTTTGGCCCAGAGGAAAGTAGTCCGGCAAGTTTGCTGGGGTCCCAAAAATAAAGCGTTTTTCTTCTCAAACCAATATGTGTTCGAAAGAGTGATATATTTGCATCACAAAACCGTTGTTGACGAAAAAGTCAGACCTCGTAAACGCTTGGCACTATTTTCTCTCCCTTCATATCACTCCGCACCTCCAGCTGGCAGCCGCGCTGGTTTCACTTTGTTTACCGCTAGTAAAGCGCTAGCTAGCCCTAAGCTCTGGCTGTTAGCATCTCCGCGCTAGCTGCAGCTTTACTTTTAAATCAAACGCCAGTGTTGTTCATGAACGGCATTGAGACTTATTGCATTGTATGTAATTGTGCCGGCATCAAAAGGGATTCATACTGAGCTTGTACACTCTGACCACATGAACAAACTTGTTAAGAGGGAAATTCTGCTTTTGAACAGTTGCCAGCGGAAGCCAAGAGGGACGGATGTGGAAGGAGGGTGAAACAGAGTGGAGGATAGATAACTCTTAGCCGTAGAGAGAGAAAGAGCAGCAAGAGGCTAACGCTAATCCACTTATTAAGGCAACAACTGCAAGCCCGGAACCCGTGCCAGATATTAATACCTAATCATGAGTTAATTAAAGGAGGGTTAGTTAGCACCTAATCCTCTGTGATGGGAGGTGATAGTGGCAGGGAGTGACAGAGTGTCCTGAGGGTGGCGACGAGGGGGTGGGATGCTGGCTGTGGCGCTAACGTTGAAGCTGTGGACTGTAGATACAATTAACTTCAAGGTGTCGACGTCGCATTCATTTTTCAAACCACTTGAAACACAGCACATTAACACATTAGAAACTTTCAGGAGTGAAGGATGATTACATGGATCAATACCGTAAAGGTGAGACTACGTGATCTTGAGTGCGACATTATTCTTCTCATTACATTAGCCCGTCACCCTCCTCCACACACACACGTATACACACACACGCTTTTTAAATCGCTGATTGTTTGCTAAATAAAGATTGAAGATCGTCACACAGCCTCATCTATTGAGGCTTCGTGTTTCTCTGTAGTTTGGTTTGGGGTCAGCCTGCTTCAGTGACCAACTGGACGCTCCAGTTCCAGGTGAGAGACGCTAATCTGTTTTGGTGGTGTAGTTCAGATCTCCACTAGGTTTGGAGCACAGTTGTTTAATTGATGGAGGAGACTACCTCACATGTGGCAGTTGAGAACAGCAAAAGTCTTCTATCCTTGTTGGCAACACTGGTCCTGTGATTGGCTGAAGATTTGAATCTTTCCTCTGACGTATCTTCATGTACTAAAAGCAAGACTACAAGTCAAACCAAGAGGTGCTAAACAGGGTGGTAACTGTATCAAGAACATACATTTCTTCCTGCAATCACTCGGCTTCTATAGTGTTGCACCGCTTCCTCCTGCAGGGGTCTGATCTACTGGATCCTTAACACTAAGAACCCTGACTGTTCAAGGGACCAGTGGGGGTAAAAAATGTGCATCTGATGTGATTATTAATGAGATCTGCCCAAGGCTGGGAGAACACAATTGGACACCCCAGCAAGAACAAAAGAAGACTGCAAAGTACTACAACAGTCCCACACAACCCACTGCGCTGGATGAAGAAAGAGGTAACTCTTTGTCCAGTAACAAGAACTTGTTCATCATCAGTGACTTCAACAGAGTTGTCTTCTAATTGACAACTAAAAGCTCTAAAATAGGAGACAGAAGCAAATCACTGCAGGTTTTTGCGACGGCTGGTTGCAAAGCTTTTTAAGGAAAAAAACAGTATTGTTATTATTTTATTTATTCTATATGTTATGGATTTTAAGTAGGAGGGGACAAAGAGATTCAAATCCAGCATCAAGTTGATTTTAACTGTTGAAGAGTCCTACTCAGCTCACATGAGCACACTTAAGCTCTCTCGCTATGGAAAAACAGTGGAAAAAAATAATGTGGCGAGTAACAAACAAGGTTTGAAAACATCATGGTATTGCACATGATTGTGTAAGGTTCCATTCTGGGTGTGTGCTGGTTTCATCTGTCTGATAAATGTTTGGTCCTGCATTATCCTGTGTGTAGCGCTTCCAATCCTACTTTTTGAGAATGGGCCCGAGGTCTGTTTCAGTTACACTCTCATATATTTGTGTGATGTTTTGGATTGAATAATTATGTCACTAAAACATGTTTAACTTAACGCTGGGACCAAAACAGTTACTAATAATACCTCTGAGTGCAAACAGGCAGTAATAAACTTTGTGTTGAAATTAATTGTCGCTCCCACTATTACCTGTCTCTTCCAAGATTGTCAGGCCAGCAGCCTAACAAAGAAGCAATCAAAACTCATAGAAATTAATTGTTTTCATCCACTTTCCTCTGGCATGTCTTCCCTCTCATCCTGTGTGCAGGGTTGCCAGATCCGACTCGCTGTTTTCAGTCCGAATGTGACGGGAAACCCGCCCTACGCTACAAAAACCAGTCCAAATCTCAATCGCTGTAGAAAATCATGTGAAAACCATAATATTCTTATTTGCATAATGAAACAACATCATGAGCACATAGCTGCAGTGAATAAAAAAAAAACAACAGGCAGTAAAACAGGCTCCCCAAAAAACTGTGCAATCAGATAACAGTGCAAAAAAGTTATCCAATACTAACATGAAGCATGAGTAACCAAATACCTAAATCCAACTTACTGCAGTTAAATTATTAATTAAAAACTATGCAGGCTGCCTGGTAATAACTTTTCTCTCTCGATGGCCCACACACACGACCCAGAAACGAACCAGTCAAATCAGTGAATGTAGTGAATTCTAGCCAATCAGGGAAAGAGGAGGGCGGTTCATGGTGTTATCATATGGTCAATATGGCTCATACGTCACACTGAGTAGGTTTGGAAATGGGTGTAAATTGTTTCGAAAAACCCGCCACATATTGTGAAAACCAGCCCCAAATTTTATCAACCCGCCCAATGCTATTTTTTCCAGCCCAACAGGTGCAAAAGAAGCCCAATTGGTAGGAAACCTGCCTGATCTGGCAACACGGCCTGTGTTCACAGCACCTCGTGTCTGACCCTCGGATTAGAATCCCTGTCCCCTACTTGCATCAAATGTTGTCCACTTATTGACATTTAGTAGACAGAAATAGTGTAAATATTAGGATCATGCTCCCTGAACTGCAGTCATGAGAAGAAAAAAAATAGTTGATATTATTTACAGGATTTAAAAAAATCGTCATTTCTTTTATTGACGAGTTGATAAAACATCCAGTCTTATTTGTCACGCTGCTCTCTCTTTCCCACCTCCTCGATCCTCTTCTTCCCCATCTGTCTTCATCCTGAGCTTTCTTTATGCTCCTTCTCTCTTTTTCCTTTCAACACTCATCCACCAAGGCCGTACACTGCACACTCCACCTCGCTCCTTTATTTCCCTCTTTTTCCTGCACACCTCCATAGCAGTGGTGGATGTGCGCCACTACTTCTCAACTCCCCCTTGTGGTGCCATTCTCATAGACGCGCACGCAACCCCCCCCCCCCCCCCCCCCCCCCCCCCCACCCCCACACACACACAGGTAAAGCCCTGACACCTAAAGCCAGACAGAGTTGTACACACACTCTCCCTTCCATTGTAATGAGGATGTTGAGCAATAAAAGAGGAGTTTCCAGTGAGATGGCAAGAGTGTGGGCATTAGCATTTGAAAGGAGGCGAATTAGCCATCGTGCCACAATCTGCAGTAAATGACTCTGGATGTCGGGCTAACGCAGCTTTTATCAAAGGACACATTCACAGCAGAGGGAAGAGAGGAAGGTGCGGAAACAGAAAGGGAGGCTGCAGCGCCAGAGTCCAAACACAATTCAAATCCTGCCACATATAAAAAAAAGAAAGAAAAAAAAAAAAAAAGGGACGCGGCGGTGGCAGCGCTCGCACATTTTCATATTCTCTTCCTCCAACAATCCCCTGTGGACAGGGACATGGTGTTATGTTTAATTTAAAACATGTTCCATCCAAAAGAAGTTCCCTGAACCTCGTCTACTGACTCATTAACCCCCCCCCAACTCAAAAAAAAAAAAAAAAAAGAAAGAAAAAATAAGATGAGAATCAAGGAGAGAGATGTAAAATCCTTCAGGGGAAGAGACAAATGGAGGAAAGGAGACAGAACGAGGGTGATAAAAGAAGAGAGCGAGAGAGGGGTCAGTGAACCTCGGCTGTCCAGAAATGACAGATAGGTCACACAGAGAGAGGGTAAACAGATGGAAATTCAGTAATGGCAGCCATCCAAAGGCCAATTTTTTTCTCTTCTCTCCTCTCCCGTCTTCATTTTCCTCTCTCTCCCTTAAGGTTGAGATTAATTTTCCTGTTATCGCTCTCTTTCTACCCCTCTCTCTCTCTCTCTCTCTCTCTTTCCGTCTCTCTCCGCTGCGAATAAATCAGAGGTATTAATTACATGCGCGCTCATGCCGAATGGTTTGCGCGGTGTCAAAAGCACAGCGCAAACACACAAACATGCACCGCGTGTAAATGAACAGAGAGGTCATGACAAACCAACAGTAAAGCCAATCATATAAATAATGTGTGTGTGAGTGTGTGTGTTTCATGCATGTGTGTGTGTGTGTGTGTGTGTGTGTGATTGTGCTTTCGGTTACTGTTTCTGATTTGAACTTTTGATCAACCCCACTATTGCTGTTGATTTTTATGGAACATTTTGCATTTTTATGGGCCATATTTAATGGTTTTCTTTGGACTGTCATTATGAAACTTTGAAGTGATTTTCAAAGAAAAAAGAATGTATTGTTGCACATATTTAGTCTTCTTTAACATAATTCCAATTTATTTGCATTTTTAACATTTTAGTTTTATGATTTTGAATCATCCTTTAATTCTCCTCTGAAATTTGAGTCAGTTTTCATCAAAAGTCAGAAAAATGAAGAAGCCAACTGAATAAAGATATCGATTTCTTTTTCCTCGAGTTCCTTGCTATTTTACTTCATCATCTGCGTTTTGAAAAAAAAAAAAAGAAAAGTGTGACGATTTCATAAAAACGTCATATCATCAAATATAAATGGAAATGTATCGGTTTTATTAAGGTTTTATTCAGAGACACTTTCTCAAAGAGAGCATCTACAGCTAAAGCACAAGAAGGGAAAACCTGAATTCTTTATGTTACAGAAGACAGAAGAAGAGATAAATACCCTCTTCTGGTGGACACGGTTTATGTTCCGTTACCTCAGCATTTAAAACTACTTCACCAGCAAACATGATGGGATTTGTAAAACAAATGTATTTTCAAACTCAGGTCCTGTTAACACGACAATGTTCTCAAGTGAAAACAGAAAAAGTTTCGTAGCGTTTTGGTTGCAAAGCCACTGAAACAACTTCTTCCGTCTCCGCTGGCTGTCTGGCTGCCTGGATGTCCACCCTCCATGTCTGATCACTGGGGATCGGGGGAGGCGGTGGAGGAGGAGGAGGAGGAAGAAGCGCAGACCGCTGGTCATTAGCCGTAGCCCGGGATTAGCCTGAGCGGAGCGGCTAGCCGCAGCTCGGATGAGGCTAATTAGATCTGTCTATCTCAAAACATCCATCTTCTCCTCATCCCTCCTCCCTCGCTCCCCCCCTCTCCAAATAAATTGCTCTTTATTACTCTATCATTCAGGTTATTGCCTATGAAATAATGAGACACTCCTGGTCAGGGCCGGCATAATTGATTTCTTTTTTTTCCTCTTCTTTTGGTGTGTGTGTATGTGTGTGGATCGGTGTGCGCGCGCGTGTTTGTTTTCATTTACTAGAAGAGGGATTATGAAGAAGATTATCTGGTGGGAATGTTAGATGAAAAAGTCAGGAAATACACAACTTGTGTAGAGAAAAAAAAAAAACAGTGATTGAAAAAAAAAAAAAAGCAACGGTTAACAGGAATACGTGTGTGCAGCCCTGGGTTGTATCGCACACTTCAAGAGTGATGTGTACATAATGAGTAGCCTGTGATGAGGCTCGGTGAAATATATACCTCTTAAATATCAATATTCCTCCACTGACTCTTTACTCTCCATCAGTTCCACACACAGACACACACACAGGCACACACACACACAGATCACAGGCGATACAAACGGGCTGAAGTGGAAGGAGGGGCCACAGTATAAATGTTTCATTCCTCCTGAATGGCAGGTTAAGTGAGGATACGATAATACCGCCGACAGTAATGGCAACTTTAATTTCCTTTTCCTATTGTGAAGATTTATGGGGAGAAATTAAATTCCAGCAGCTCGCAGGCCTCAATAATCATTATACAGTGTGAGAGAGTGAAAAGAAAAGGGAAACTGTTTTCATGGTCACGATATATAAAAGACACAGGTTAAGCACCGAAAGAAAGGGAAGGTAATCTGTGAGGGCTTAATAAACACACAGAAAAGACCTATTATAGAGATGTTCAAAAAAAAAAAAAAAAAAGTGTCGGAGCATTGAGGAATACTGAGGACTCATGAGCTCAGGCAGGCAAGTGTGGCTGGAACCAGCTCCAGCCTTTGTGAAGTGGCATGAACTGCCACACATCGACTGAAGCGAACACATTAATACACTGTACCAGGACCAAATTCACCCACAGAAGTCTCACTCCGTCGAGGAAAACTGGAAGATTCTTGTAACGTCATGGAGCTTTTAGAGAACGGAGACATTCTGACTGACAGCTCTGTCAAGGAAAGGCGTTCTGGACAACCTGTGTCTTTTCTGATATCGAACTGAACAATGCAAATATTTGTGTATAGTGTAGCACTCTTCACTGTAATCTCTTGCTTGTGGGTCTTTTCTCTGTGTAGCTTGCATGTTTTACCTGTGTGCGCTTTCTTTGGCTACTCCAGGTTCCTTCAACGGTTCAAAACCATGCACATGATGTTAGCTGGAGACTTGTCTGAGGCAATGTCTCAAGTGAAAACTCATGGTTTGTGAGTTTTCATTTCATGAAGCTTTCAAGTTTACACGTCAGTGTTTTGAAAACAATGTCCATTTACACGGAAATGGCAGAACCGTTTTCACGTGTGGCCACTAGTGGGCGCTATCGTGTGTTTTTGTAATGAAACTGCACACATGCGCTCAGACAACAACACAATACAAACATTAACAAAGGCAAGCACCAGGCCATGCACAGCAACATTGTTCCAGAAAACTGTTGTTTTTCTCCCTTTACATAGAGACAGTTGCAGCACCTTTCACCTTTCTCCATGAGAGCCACAGTTTACCGTCCGTTCGGCTCACAGCGGCTGTAGCTGTGCAGCTCTCAACTGCCCTGACAAATGAGAAGTGTCCAGACCGCGCCGTTTCCGAGCATCAGCGCCACGCGGCTGATGAAGGAGCTGCAGGTCCAGCGCCACGCTGCGCTGTGCCCACAGGGGGTTAAACTGCTGCATTCAGCTTGGCTGCTCATCCCTCATTTATTAAAACCAAACCTTATCAGATGACAAGCGTCATTGAAGTTTGACATTGATAGAATAATCTCCACTCACAGCAGCTGCCTGCCTGCCTGCGTGCATGCGTGCGTGCGTGCGTGCACGCGCGTGTGTGTGTGTGTGTGTGTGTAGGTCAGTAATATTTACAAAAGAAAGCATCTGATAAGAGTTCCATTGAAATGTACTCTCACCACAGTTCTCCAACAGAAAGTCTAATAAACAAAATAAATAAATAAATAAATAAATAAATAAATAAATAAATAAATAAGGTCATCCATGGAAAAATGATTGCATTTGGCTCCATTTGTTGAAAAATTCCTGAGGTTGAACTATTTCTCATTTGCACCATCAAACAGTTTCTTGGTTTCATCTTCAGACGCCACATACCTAAATATATAGATAAGCAACAGCAGCCTGAAAATACTACTGTGTTTGCGTTATGTAACCATTCTGGAGGAAATATGTGAGCAGTCTGCTCACACGCTAGCCTGCTATAGCTTCATTCATGACCTGTGGAATAGGATAATTTCTGATCTGTGATATTTTTCACTCCAGGTTACTTCCATTGGATACCATACACACCATAGCACCGCTGTATGTGTACAATATAACTGTAAAAATGTAACGGAACTACAAAAACACCATGTTTAGCCGTCAAAATTGTCTTTGCCAGAAGCAACATTAGTAAGTTGTATAGTTGAACCCCATCACTCCAAACGACAGCCACAAAAACGTGCCACTCCCAACGATCTTGAGCTGATCTGATGACGGAGATTGCTACGCGCTAAGGGAGAAACCTGACGTAAGCGCAGTCCATACCTCAGGCTTCCATAGCAGCTGTGACCTGACAACAACTTTGATTTGAAAGGCAAACAGCTGTTGATCCTGCCATGCATCCTCTCCAGTAATTGTCTTGCGCGCCGCAATCATCATTTCCTCCTCGTCTTTCTCAGCCAGGTCAACACGTGAAATGATGCAAGCTTGGCGCAAGCTGACGAACACACATCCGAATTAGGAGCGACTTGGAGCCGCTGAGAGGAGACAGTTTAAAACAATAAAGGGAATAAACAAAAGAGGCGTGGATGTTTAAAAAAAATGCCCCCCTTAATATTCATTAACGGAGAATAGCGGGGAGCCTGTGAGAGTTGACACTTCAACACGAACGGAGGCATTGAAATATTTAAGGGATGATGTAGGCCTCTCTCCAGGGGCCCGCTCCAGACAGATCCGCCTCTGGTACTCAAACTTTTCCCCCTCATTTCATCGTGTCAGCCACCGACGTTTCGCTACCAACGCGTTTCACTCGTGTAGGTATGTGTGTGGTCTGATAGGTTTGAATCTGACTGCGTGAAGAGAAAAGACTTGAGGATGATGGGAGACAGCAGCAGGAGGCCACACTGGGTGCCACTTCCATCAGTTAGGAGAAAAAAAACAAAACAAAATAAAACTGGGGATTCAGTCTGATATGATGACTCTTAATTTTGCTTCATTGTTTTTTTTTTTTTTTTTGGATCGATTCTGTCCTGTTTTTGGTAGTATAATTTTCCAGGCCTACCGAGTGTTGCTGCTGACCATGTCCATCCTCTGACAGTTGACTTCACTGGACTCAAAAAGCCTCCATATTCACCAGATTTCAGGTCCACTCAACGTTTTGACCAGTGTGTTTATACGGTCCAGAATCTGACGGAAGTTTGGGCCGTGAATGGTTAACCTCACGAAGTGAAAGAGAAGAGGGGAAACTCGCTCTACATATTTAATTCCACATAGTACGACACACACACACACACACACACACACTGACAGTTTCTTAGGGTTGTGCTTGAGCGAGTCGACAGGGAGCTGCGAATGTAAAGGGTTGCGACTGTTATTTATTTTGACTCTTGTCAACTGTCACTTTTATTATTACGGAGCTTGTTTGTTCTCTCTAAACCAAATCAAAGAGCTGAAGTGAGATCACCGCGAGTATGTGCTGACACAGCTGCCAACTCTTATTTGCAGCTTCTTCACAAAAGATGGATTCCGTGTAGTTTGGACCACTCCGAGCGCTCTCTTGATTAAGCGTTGCCCGACGTGCTCACACCTCACCTGTTGTACCTGCTAATGAGCGACGCGTGCTGCCCTCTCCCTGTGAAAGCCAACACACCCCCCCCTTAAAGCAGCCATAGGGTGTAAACCACAGCAGTGTTGACAATAGCACACACACTGCCAGAGGCAGCAGCGCGGAGCTCACAACTGATAGGATGACACTGTTGTTGTGTGTGTGTGTGTGTGTTTTTTTTTTTTTTTTTGTGTGCCTCACACCTTTTGTGAGAGATAATAACATACGGAAGGGGAAGAGTGGAAATTAGCCTTTCCTATAAATACATGTATAAGAAAAGAGGTGCTAACTTGGTAAGACGAAGGCGGAATCATGTTCCCATCGGTGTATGGTCATGCTGGAGGTGTTCGACTCAAGCCTGCTTTGTTTGTCTCTTCTCTTTGAGTCTTTCTCCCCGCCCGCATCGCTGTTTACTCATCCAAGAAACCTTGGCTAAGAAGAATGGAGGCAAGAATGCTCTTTGTTAATTCTTCTATTTTTCCTCTTCCCTCTCCAAGTGGCAATAAACTACAGCTACCACTGAGATGACCATGAGCACAGATGCAACACGGCAAAGTTTAGAGAGAAAGAAACAAAACAACCGCTAAACCCATTAAACGGACGACTTTTTGAATAATCAAGCCATCATCCATTCACGCTCAAGGGCTAGGCCATGTGGTAACAACGTTCTGACAATCAAACAAGCAGCAGAGGCAGGGTACAGACATCTTCTCACACATAGCAGGTGTGAATGGCTTTTGAGAGCAGCTTGTGTGAAAGGCAGTCGTCGCCACTCTGGACAGAAAAAAGGGTTTCATTCAGTCACTGACGATCTTTTTCGCTCCAGCTTTCAACCAAGTACATTGTGTACATTTCAAGCAGACTCTCAAACGCCTGTGCCAATGTCTGCCGCGCGCCGACCTTTCAGAACAGTTCCCCAGCGCTTCCAAATGATTTGTATTAATTAACCCCAAAATGGTGGTGATGACTACATCAGCTGCCACTGGCTTGTCCTCTCACCATTCCAGTGGAACCTGCTCAGATGAGACCTAAACTATTAACACTATATATATATATATATATATATATATATATATATATATATATATATATATATATATATATGAATGAATACTTTTGTGAGTCTCTGAACGTGTTTTGGATTCTTGCAGACCTACGTTGAACTTTGACATTCACCTTCTCTGAACCACATCACACGACTTCCACTGAAAACTGGCAGACGTGTTTTCACGGGCGCTTCTGTCGTCACGCAGACATTAATCCCCACGGGTTGAAGTCTCCACAAGTATAGAAGAACAACAACACACGCAGAGACGCCATAACATCTGAGCCAAATCATCATTTGGCTACAGAAGTGGTAAACATTATTTTTTGAACCGAAGTGATAGCATCATGCTTATTTGGTTGTGGGAAGAAAAAATGTGTACGAGATTGAAACAATCAAACAAATCAAGTGTGCGCGCCCGCTAAATCAGCCACACACTACCTGTTTACTCTCTCTGTGATTCTAATTACTGCCAGTAGCCGAGTCTGTCACAATGTAGATCCTTCCCTCGAATGTTTGGTTGGAATAAGTTGCACGGTTTCTCGTGAAGCAGCGCAGCCGATTTCCACAGTTTCTAAACAGATGGCCGGAGGACCTCAAAGTGAATCTCAACACATTTAACTGCACACATCCTGTGTTAGAAGTCCACGACCTTAAATATGTCACTGACTAATGATGCTCCACTTGAACCGCCGCACGGTGACATCCGTGGTTTGAGCCACTTCAGAGCTTGACACATTTTTTTTCTTCTTCTTCTTTTTTTTTTTTTTTTTTTTTCCTGTTTTTGAACTGACTCTTCACTATTTCACCCCAGGGTTTTTTATCTTAACTGCCATTTCTGAGGCATCGTCACAGACTCGCTTTCGCCACAATCATCAGATTTTGCTTTCACACCTTCAGGGCCCCACTGAACTAACCACCCACTCAGCAATGTAAACCCTAATCAGCGCCTAACGTTTCCCAACACTTTCGCACAGACACACACGCCACACGCAGACACCGAGGCAAAACCATTTTTCTCACCTGCTAATACCACAAAGAGGACGTTAGCCAACAGCGGCACCGATAGTCATCAAGAAGAAGCCACACACACTCACACTCACACACAAACACACACAGACGAGTATTTGAGCCCCGACACAGAAACACAAATAAATTCCACCACACACACATGTGCACATGTAGCTTTTTCCACCCATCTTTACAGAGATGTATCAGCTACATTCACCTATGGTGAGCTTCTTCACACCTTTGGATCTTTCTCTTCTATTCACTTCACAGTTTATTCCGTCTTCCTCACCATCGCATTCTGGACTCACGTTCTGTCTGCTTCTTCTGCCTTTTCCTTGCATCTTATGACCTTGAGAGCACTGAGAGTTGCCTAGAATCGTGCAATAACGCATTACGACTGTTACGAGTCCAGCTAGAAAGGCAGCAGGGCCCGAGACCTGCCCAACACCTCGCACAACAGTGACAGCCACAGATGGATTGGACTGCAGACGCCAACAAGTGAGGCTGTTTAAATATTATATAATTCACTTTCAACCTGACAAGCACTGTCGCTTGTGGTCTCAAAGAAAGTCCCCACAAAGATATAGCCTTTTTTAAACACACACCCACACTATTTTCATTACTTCTGGGGACCTAAACATTGACTTGCATTCATTTCCTGCATGCTTACATTCATTTCAGCTGTAACGAGTGCTTTCCTAACCGCACAAACAAATTTTAGCACCGACAAACTAAACTAATTCTGTCACTTATATGAAGGCACATGTAGCTTTTTTTTCTTCTTGTGACTCAGTCAAGCAGTGGCATGATCTGAACATCTGAACTCTTTTTTTTCTCTCTATTTGTGAAAAAGAAGAAAATTCCTATTCTAAAGCCAGTGTCAAAATTCATCATAGGTAATTAGAAGCTTGGGCAGACTCGTGCTAATGTGAGCTGTACTTTAAAGTGCACCATCTTAAAAATGCATTTGTAGCTTGAGGACACGTTTGCCAGGGTTTTGCGCTCGAGTGACACTGTGGGTGAGTTTCTGCTGAGGTTTTAGCCTGCAGGAAAGCTCTGGGTCAAAGTTCTCCAGAGGGTGGGGTCAGCCCCCTCTTCCACCAGTCAAACCACAGGGGAACTTTTATCTCTTCGTCTTCGTGTGCTGACTAATCTCCCTCTGAACCCGCTCTCTCGGTTCTTGATATGAAACGATCAAGAGATTGGGAACGTCTTACAAATTCTTCCTCTTGTAAGGTTTCAGTTGGCCGCCAGGCATGAGGCACTTTGAATCCCACCTGTCCAGACATCCTGCTGAAGCTGCACGTTCAAGAAATAAATGTCTGGTATAAAAGGGGGGTAAAGGACAACGCTCGTGACCTCGGCTGCACGCTCGCCTGCTTTGCCTCATTTATATGAAATGTGATGCCGATTTAAATATTTACAGGATGGTCAGCTTCTGCTCTAATTGGCAAACCGGTGTGTCTGTGGAGCAACGCGCTGTGCGGCGGGACGGTTCCTCCATTGTGCCATTGTCTGGAGACTTCCTCGTCCATGAATGTTTGATTGATATATTTTCAAAGAAAAAGCGTTTCCCTCCATAATTCAGAGGCATTCCTGAGGGCGCAAGGAGGAGCGACCCAGGAGGAGAGAACAGCATCCATTTGCAAATCTCCATCATTTATGGATCTCCACGCTCAAACGCAGAGCTTTGTTTGGTACATCTCTCCTCGTGCGTGTGTGTGTGTGTGTGTGTGTGTGCGAGAGGTGTCGTGGCTCAGATTCCACATGACACGACGCCGGCTAAACGTGTGGACTGTAAAAAGCTGGCACACAGCAACTGCTGTTAAATCTCTCACCGCCGCTCGGGCTCGACTGATGTCGTGTAAGCTTCCGCGCACGATACGAGGGACTTGCCCAACATGCAAGTTACTTCTCACTGTCTGACCCGACGCTGTGCTGAGAGCACACAGTTTAGAGGGCTATTACTTTTTCAGGGGGGGGAGAAAAAAAAAACCACAGCATGTTTTGGGAGGATATGTGTCTGGAGAACGAATGGACTCCTGCTCATATCAGAAGATATGAATTATAAAATACCTGGAGACACTTGACTCTCCGTGAGCGAGAGGGAAATTTATGGATCGCTACCAACACAGGAAACACATGCGACCTATTTCCTGGTATTAATATTACCTTGCATAAGATGTTTAAGTGATATCGCACAGGAAGGGGCCTTGTTACACTGATTCTTAGCTGTGAATGAGCAGAGAATGACAGCTGTGTTCATATTCACTGCGCTTTCAAAGAAGCTGACAACTTGTAACGTTACATATTGGAAGATTCTCACTCCTGTCCCGGGAGATGGACCCCAAAGTTACTTTGCACAAGTTGGAGTTCTGTGTATTGCTCAAGGATACTTTCACACATGGACAGAAATCGAAAGACATTCCACACTCGCTGCAAGAAACAGTCGCATTAAGCACAATTTTGATTCAGTGATTATTTTAAGGTGGGCATGGGGAAATGCTGGGTCCCCATGAAAATGCTACTTTGAATCATGTATGTTTATCGGAAATCAACATTCATTGTCAGATATAGAAAACATAGTTACACTGGTGAACCAGAGACAGAAACAGTGAAGTGATACCGAATATTATGAAATGATTACTGTCCAATGAAATTCTTCAGTCCGTGCTACAGTAAAATCTCAGCATTTTTTTTTTACAGAAGTCAAAAGTTTGCTACTGTGAAACACTATTAACCTTCACAAAGTCAAACAATTACTTCCAAACATTCTAAAAATCTCTATATAAAGTCAATTTTAAAGACACCTTCGGGTGAAAAATAGTGAAATGTCCCAAAAAAGCTCTTGTGGCTGTTTTTGAATAAACTCGCCCTGTCAGCGTGGTTTTGAGGCTAATGCTGGTTTGCTTGCAGTGAGATAGCTTGCTATCATGGCAGCATCTCAGTGTTGTGTTGTGAAAAGTAATGTGTCAACAATTTTTGACAATTTGCTTAATGGTTGGGCAGGCCAAACTGGAGCCCCTTGAGGACCTCCAGAGGACCTCCGTGCCTCATCTTTGACATCCCCTGATAAAGATAACCCCGTCCCGGCCTCTGCTGCTATCAGCTTCTGCACAGCAGCCTCTCCATTACGACGCTGCCGCCTGCACTGGAGTCACACACAGCAGTCTCGAATGTCAACCACAATACTTATGAAGGGTTTCCATCATCTCACCGGACAGAAAGGGAAACAGGCTGCAGACGCTCTGAAACCACATGACCGGGCCACTGGCCAAGCCCCCGCCCTGCACTGTCGCAGCTATCAAGCGTCCGGACGGCCCAGACGCATCAATCCACATCAGCAGGGTTTCTAATGGGCTACAGTATCCTCTTGATGTGGATGGTGGTTCCGGCGGTTCGGGCTCGGCTGTCCAGCAAGCTTATTGCTGAGTTTCATATATCTGCATCTAAAAACAAACCTTCCACAGCTCAGAGCACCTGTCTGCTGCAAATATATGTGGCATACAGACAACAGACAGAGGCAGGGTGAGCTGCAGAGAGCTATGTTGGACTTCTATTTCAGATTGAAACTTTGCACTTATTGTTTGTTCACTGAATGCAGAAGTCAGTCGAGACGCCACAGGTTAGTTGGGACAAGTTGATGAGTATATTAAATCAAAAACCTGCCTAAATGTATATCGGCCTATTATACGTATGGAAAAAAAAGCAATCTAACGAAATGAAACTTTTTTGACAACTCTGTCTGACACCAGCCTCTTCAACGTTATACATGTGTAACTTCTTCCAAAGACTGTTTATTGACAAACTGACCATTTTTTTTGCATTTAGTTAATGTAATGTTACCCTCTATACAAAAACTGTTAGAAATTATGCCTTTCCAACAGTAAGACGATGACATTTTCTCTATGTTTAACATTCTAGTAGGAGAATGCATTAAGAAACAACCAGGCAGCAAGTGATATCGAACATTTGATCTCATTAAATATCCAACTTCATCACCTACTCCTCAGTTTAACCTGGGCACAGGGTCTTTCTGGGTTTGTATGTTTTTCTGTTTGTGTAGGTCTTTCCTGAGAACTACTGCTTCCTCCCTCTATCCAAATACATGTATGTTAACGTATTTCAGCAGTTCTGTGAGTCATTCCTCCCCTGGAGGCAGCAGAGAACTCCGAGGAGGTCGTCCCAGAGTGATTTCCTTCATATTAAAGCAGAACTTTGCAACTTTTTTACCTCAATAAATGTGTTTCAGAATCCCTGTGGGGGTAAACAAAGCCTTGTCACGGTGATTCGCCTGTCCCTTCACTGCCCCCGGGGTCTGTGTCCTGAAAACAGCGCTTGCAATTTCAGAGGAGCGGACCCGACTACATCTCGCGAGAACAAACCTGCTTTACGGCACTCATACGGGATTACAAGTATAAAAGCTGTTCGAGTGTGATATCTGTCATTGTGTTGCAATAGACGATCTTTGCATGATGTGTTGATTGGTTCTAATTTCCGTTTGGTAACTGGAAAATAAAGAGGAGTGGCACCTCCTCTCGTAGACGTGCGCGCGAGTGAGTTCGCTGCATTGGGCTGAAAGCATCTCCGAGTGTGTTTGTTTTCCAATAAGTTTGAGCGTGCGAGGCAGGCATGTCTGCGACAGAGGGAGCAACCGGAGGAGGCAGCGCGAGGAACTGCTGCTGCAGAAGATTTAACAAAAGTGCGTAAAACAAACATGAAACCCTCGCTAGCGTTAGCAACGCCACCCATAGGTGCTCACGGATGGTAGAACCAAAAAGACAGAAAAAAACTTTGTCTAACAAGCGGAAAAAAAGGACACGGGAGTGGGACGCTCTCTGCACGGGGGGGGGGGGGGGGTTGGTTGATGCGGAGGACGTTTACGACAGTGAGCTTTCACAGGAAACCAGTAGGGGGAGCGCTAAAGCAAATCTTGCAAAGTGCTGCTTTAAGACTGAAAAGAAACAAATGGCACTCAAGGCTTAAACGCAATATTTAAAAACTACATTTTGTTTCACGTGAAAATGCATTGTTTTTGTTTCAGAAAGGTTTCACTTTTACATGGCAACATTCTGGAAAGGATGTCCGTTTACATTAGCCTCGTAAACCAGACCCGCCCACTCTTCACCTTTGGATTTGGAGTTGGGCTTAGTCTGGATAGGAGCCCATAGAAACCTCTTGCAGGGGGCGTCGTTTACTCCTTTGACTGACAGCGTACTTCAGCCAATCAGCGCTTCAAAACAAATATGTCATCAAAATGTGTTAGCTTCTCTGAGGGTTAGCTTTAGCTCATTAGCTCTAGCTTCCCTACACGCGAAGACACGCGAAAATGTCTTTTCCTGTTAGAAACTCACCAGGCGCAGACTCTTGCTCTTGCTTGATTGTTGTAATGGTTGGTATTTTGTCTATAACTTTACTTATTGCAGCTTTCAGACGATGGCCAAAGTTAAAGTCCGTCATCTCCGCTACGCGCAGTGATTGTGTCACTTCCGGTGTAGCCACCGGAATTCGCCAAAAAAATTTGAAAACAAAAAGTGGCAACGCTGATTGGTAGCACATGTATATACTTTATAAGGATTGGTGATCGAGGAAATTGAAGGCTGATGATAAACAAAACGTGATCCCAGGTTAAAAAAATCTAAAGGCGCCAGAGAAAAGTCAGATTCTTGGCAAGGGTGGAAGGAGTACTGAAAAAAAAGGTATTTTAGGGGAAAGATGCATCAAGAACAAGGTGAGGTGGCAGAATATGCTAGCCATTGTACTTTCCAGGTCATAATCTGACCTTTGCCCACATTGGAGACTGTCACAATTGGAAAATGAGACTCCCGCCGTCCTACCCTGCCCAACACTCTTTGAATGAGAGGAACATCAAGGTGGTGTAGGAGCGACGCAAAACCCAAGACTGACTGAAAAAGAGGGGGAAAAAAACCAAAACAAGGCTACTACCACTACTACTGAGAGCAAGACAGAGTGGCGTGACATTGATTGATGTCTGAGCTCCCTCCCTGATTCGCTGATTAAACCCATCAATCTATATGCAGAAGAGGTGTCCAATGCAAATAGGCCCAATCAGGCAGGACAAAATGGTTTTGTCAGAAAGTTATGGAAATGGGAGCGCGCCTACCGGTGGAGGTACGGCCCAGAGAACGCGGGGAGCAGGCGGGGATCCGACGCTGGTGATGCTCCAAATTAGGAGATTACATGCTCACCGCTCCCCTCCGTTTGGTCCTGCACAGACGGCCAAATTGCTCTGCCATTCTTTCTTTTCTTCGCTGAGCGGTCAAAGCGCACAATGCGGCAGCGCCCGGACCGCCTCGGCGCATGCTGAAGGGTGGGTGGGTGTTTGGGGCGGGGGGGCTTACCTCTGGAATTAGGAGGTCATCGGCAGTTATTCTTTGACAGATAAGCGGAGTTACGACACACATGTGACCTTTCCTATTCAGGCACATAAGCGAAAAGGCCTTGTGTTTGTCTCTGGGAACAGATTTTTCTAATGTTGAGGCACAGCAGCGGAGCTCCCACACCACCTGAGCTGCATGACCTGCCAGCAGCTCATTTGAATAAAAGTGGAAGAAGGAAAAAAAAAAAAAGATGGGAAAAAAACGAGCACATTTGTTGTTGGAGAAAATGCATTTCTCTTAAGAGAAAGGGGGGGAGAAAAAAAAGGAGAAAAAAAATCACCTCTGAAGACACCAAGCCGTTAATTCCAGATGGGTCCTGTTTTTTTTATTTATTTATTTATTTATTTTTTATTTCTGCACTTATTTATTTTTTTGTTTCTCCACTTGTCTTCTTTTGTTGCCCTTGTCTGCGAAGCCTGACCATTTCAATATCTCAGCCCATCTAATAACAGTCATTCCTCTGTGGATTCTCTGTCTCATCTCACTTCCTTGGGCCCCGTGTGTGTGTGTGTGTGTGTGTGTGTGTGTGTGTGTGTGTGTTCAGTGCCCTCTCTCTCTCTCTCTCTCTCTCTCTCTCTCTCTCTCTCCTCTCTCTCTCTCTCTCTCTCTCTCTCTCTCTCTCTCTCTCTCCTCTCTCTCTCTCTCTCTCCCTCCCTCTCTCCCCTCCCCCTCTCTCTCTCTCTCCCCCCCCCCCCCCCCCCCCCCCCCCCCCCCCCCCCCCCCCCCCCCCCCCCCCCCTCCAGCCAACTGCGATCTGAATCAGTTTAATTAAGTAACAAATTCTGTTGGCATAGTAACAGCCCAGCTAATTTATCATGGGAAATAGTCTGTGAGACACGCGGGTTGCCCGGCAACAGCCAATGGCGGCGCGCGATGTGGCGGTGACAAATTGCACAGGATGCAGATGCGTGTGACGGCGAGTTGCTGCTTTTGAGTGGCGTTGGGAAAAGTGTGTGTGGGTATGTGGTCTGTGTCTGAGGATGTTGCGTTGATCTGATTTGATTTTTTGACTCGTGCAGAAGCTTCATATCCTCAATATGAACTTTTTGTTCATATAATCTAAACTTTAGAGGGAGATTTACATTTTTATCTTAATTTTTTTCTGAAGCCAACACCTGTTTATTAATCTCTGATATTACTATTCTGTGTATTTAGTTTTTCGATTATTTTTTTTTTAAGTGTGTTTTTTCCAAATGGTAAAACAAGACGGTTTACTTTCAAAGATTTGAAAATTACATTCAGTTTTGAAAAATCTGATGAAAAAAAGGAATGTCAATTTGTACCATAAAAGTAAAACTTTAAAATACTGTCAAGCTGGTTAATCAAACTGTAAATGCATTTAACGTCTCACATTTCATGGAATTTCCTCAGAAAACAAAGAGAAAGATGCTTCACCAGAGAACTGAAAGCTGAGAACTACAGTCATTACGTATTTCCTAAACTGACAGTGTGTGGCGAAACGCAGTTGTGTATTGCTGCTGTGTGCATTTTTTTTTTTTTTTGGTCCTTGAAATTTGTCAAGTTGAAAATGTATCTTGAAGTTTCAGTCTTAATCAACATTGTCCATCAACGTCACACTTGCTTCACTTGTTTTCGTTTGTCATCTTGAATTACAGATTACATTTAAACTACATTTAAACTACATTTGCTAAAAGGTACCAGAGTTATTTTATCAGTCCAGCATGGCCCAGACAATGTTAGACAGGGTTCATTAGCTCCATATGTCTGTTATATAATAATTCTTTTTTTCCCCATTTTTCTTTTAATACATTTGAATTATATAAGCTGCACTTGCTACGTTATGTTCGCTTCTACATGACTACTATATTAATATACTTTGGTTACTGTGCTCACTTATGCTTTTATCCAGCACATTATGACTAAATCTTTTTATCTGTGTCTATATAGTTGATATCTGGGATCATAAAACCTACGTGCTCCTTTTTTAGACCTGCAGTGTTCTATTCTAGCACGTTGGGTCAGTTACATTCTCCACACACACTATGTTTGTTAGGTTCCATTTTTAAACACATTATTCTTCCATTTCAAGGCATTTCTTCACTTATTGTTTGTCATTTTATGCTCCGCTTGCCACAACCACTATTTTACTTTTGCATTTCTACCTAAATAAAGTTTACTTTTCTCCAGAAAACAATGTTTTGTGCCTTTGAACATTTTTTTTTTGCTATTTTTTGGACTTTCACACATTTGATCCATACACAGCAGACATAGGTATTTTGTCTTATATTTACACATCACAGATTTGCGTTTTTTTTTTTTTTTTTTTCTTTTTTTCGGTCTCGTCAGAAAAGATCTTGCAGACAGCATCTGTTTATACCAGCAGATGTAAAAGCTTTCCTGAACTGGCTATAGGTTGACTCCCTGCTGTGTTACAGCAATCAGTGACAGAACAGCGGCAACAGTGACATTTATTCATAAGAAAATGTCACTGATTATTACTTTAAAAGTTGCTGCAAATGCGTCTCTTGAGCCACAGCGATAACAACTCGCAGGCAAACACGTGTGCCTGGCTAGCGGAGCCTTAAGTGAAGCCCTGAGTAACAGCAGAGGAGGGTTTGAATGAACCCTCTCCTCTCTGATATTTGTGTGCGTGGAGGTTAAATGTTGGGTTCAGCCTTTTTCTCCAGCTCTGTTTTAGCGTTCAGGAAGTGGAACAGCTGGCCTAATACAAGAAAGTTATCTTGAATCTCTTTATACCCTCCAAATTTTCTTTCTGCGTTCTTCATCTCCCGTTGGAGTCACTTTTGGATATTCAAAGCATCTGAGCAACATCAAAAAGGTTCCAGAGTGGGGTTTATGTTCAGTGAACCAACAGATAAAGTGACTCTCATTATCATGGTATTTTTAAAAATGATGGAAACCCAAAAAAAAAAAAAAAGACACATTTAAAAATCGCCAGAGGAAATCATTGATATCAATGCAAATGAATGACGATTCTTCATATATCACTTCCTGCACAAGGCCCAGCGTTCAACAATATATCAGGTGAACTCAAGGTAACTCCTGCCTGCGTCAGATTTATATGCGGAGACGTGACGCCATCCAGCTCACAGGAGATCCACTTCCCTCGCTGCGACTGTAACTTATCTGATTGATAGCCGGGGCCTGATTTGGGATGAATGCTCATCGCTACGTTAACTTTCTGTCCAGCTGTGAACTTGATGCTGACTTCAGTCTCACTTGTGGTGCTGTTACAGTGGAAAACAGGCCTCTGTGGTGCTTGAAAAGTTATGCATAGGTGTTCTGCTTGAGCTTCAAAATTGAGACTTGAAGATTTAAACTTTCAGGATTCGCCAAAATTTTGCATCGTTAGAACTTTTAGCCAACTTATTTTGAGTGACAACAAACCTTAAAAGTCATATCTTTGCTGTTTTTAATGATCAAATATTCATATGAGTTGCACATCTCTATAGGCTTTAGCGATTACAGTCCTGTTTGCACATTTTTAAGTGAAAACAAACAAAAAAAAAGTTGTATTTTTGTTCTGCTCACATGACAAAGCTGCCTGAAGTCATTGAAAACACGTCTTATGTGCAGCACATTACACTGTAGTAAATAGTGTGCAGTAAACCGTGTGTGCTTTCATGATTAAAACAAAGAGCTGCTTCCAACAGTGACCATAGATGCATACATCGTTTCCATTTAAACGGACATTGTTTTCAGAATGTTATTGTGTAAATATAAACTTTTGTGATGCAAAAACGCAAAAATGTCTCAATTTTTGACTGAAACCCAACACGTCAACAGTATTGATCTGGATCTCACAGCGTCACACTGTGGACTTTTCTCCATTTGAGCGATTTAAGCTGTTTGTCACACTTTGACTACCTTCAGTCCGAACATCAAGCTGTCTCTTTCACTGCTCTCTGATTGTTTTTCTGTCACCTGCAAAGTAAAATCCTTTTGAGACATTTACCTCCCTGGTCACAGGCTATCTCCAATGCAATTAATAACTGTGAACTTGGACATCCCCAAATCACTGGTGACTGTAGTTTCTCTGTTTTATAACAGTGTCTTAACTGTTTCAGGCACAATAGTCGAATGTTTTGTTTGAACTCAACAAATGTGACAAAACACTCCAGATAAGCGTTTTAAGACACTCATGATAAGAATCTTAGATACAACAACAAAAGAGGAAACCACAACAGTAGATTTGACCTTTGCGTTCTGTAATAACTGATATTTATGTGTATATTTGATTGCCATGGTGTCGTAACGGCCATTACTTGTAGTTTTCCAGCCATCAGAATCTATCTCCATGCCCATACCGCATTTAAGGAGCCTGAATATCATTGCCATTTACTGTAATGTCAAGACACAAATTTCAGAGAGAAAAGTACAAATCTGACAGGATTCCCGTCGCTAACAGCTCCAGTTCTTCATGACAATTGTCATTGCGAGCGCGCGGGGCCCGTTTCCATTTGCGACAAAGATGTTTGGCGTAATGCATATCCTTGATGTGTTGTCTCTCTTCAGTGCACAGTCCCATCATAAACCGGGGAGGCCCCGGCGACGGGCGCACCCACCGGACTATGTGGTTACATGATGAAAGTTATTCATCACATTTGAATTATTCTAATCAATTTGCTGTCAGGCTAACTGCTGTGGCCGTTACAGTGACACTGCCGTCAAGCACCGTTTGGTTGCAGCTCAGCGCTGCCCATGAAATTTATACTTTCCATAAGTACTCATAAAACCTTCACGGCGTGACTGAGCGGGGAGAGTCACCCCCACCCTGACGGCATCTCCGCCCAGACATCCTCGTCAAGAAGACAGCTGCAGACAACAAAGTCACGCGCAGACAAATAGACGAGATTATATACGAAGCTCCGCAATAGCAGCAAAACAGCTTGCAAACACAATGAAGAGCACTAGGCGTCATTTCTCTCTTTTACAAAACTTACAAGCAAGGACACTTCAGAGCGAGCCAGCGGAGGATCTCGATCGGTGATTGCGAAGTGACACGAGAACGCTCCTCGCACAGGACTCAGCCGTAACCGCCGAGAGCATCCGCCACCCTCACTTCCTATCTACATACAAAATAGAGCATAAAAAACTGCTTTGAGCCGAAACAACAAGCCAGTCAATCCCATCCTAGAAGCGGTTATCACCCGGCGAATGTGGGAAACTGAGGCTTCAAAGACGCCAGAGGCTCAGCGATAAACACAAAGTGAGCTTACCCTCTTCGTTTTTTCACTATCCGATCACACGTGAAGGGAGGGGTCCACCCTCATTACCACAGAGTGCGTGTTTTAGCTTTAAACAAACAAGCAAAAAAAAAATAAAAAAATGCTATTCTTACATTATTCTCCAACAGGCAGCAGGGATCCACTCAACTGGAGACGCTGAAACTTACTTCAACGCATGTCTTTGGATTCTGAAGTAGAGCGAGAAACTTCAAACATAAGAGGACATGCAAACCGAATACGATGTCCAGAGGCCGGCTCCAGAACTAAAACCATGGTCCTCACACTTTGAGTTCAACCATTCACATTCATTCATTCACCCACACTTCACAAAGGACACTCCACTCACAAAACTGCAGTGCAGGATTGAGATGAAATCATTCAACTTGAGTGGAAAGCAATGTTCTGCCCAGGCTGACGGAGCGTTTGAACACAGAACGACAGTGTGACGCAACACTATATGTATAAACTCTAATCCTTTATATTAAAATGTCATTTATATCAATTCCCCTTTGGACCACTTTCTCATCATTGAAGCCCCAGTACTTAATACTGAGCATTCTCATTCAGTCCTCTGTGCCCTTTCCTCATGTGATTGCTGATTTTCTTCTGGTGAACAGAAGTGGATGTTTGTCTGCAGGTCAGTGTTCACACCCTCGCTGTGTTTCGCTGTGGTTTTCCTTGTGATTGCAGGCACTGGCCTCTGTCCTATCGCTGCACTATTCCACACACTTCGGTTACTCTTTGTTGAGAAATCTAATTTGGAGAAGATGTCTTCATATTATAATTTAGTTGAAAATGTTGGCTGATCAAGAATGATTGACCTTTTTTTTTTTTCCCAGCTTGTCTTTTTATTGAATGAAATTGATTAAACTCATTTTCCTGGCTCGTCTGGTATTTTCATTCAGGATATTCACTTCTTTGTCATTGTGAAAGAAAAGAAATCCCGGTAAAACAGTTTGATCAGATCACTGCAGTTTATTGAACCGTGTAAATTTCTACAAGACATTGATTAACCAAAGCAAGGATTTCTGCTGTTGCGGCTCGTCTCTTAAAACCTGATGTGCTCAACGTTTAAGTCCCGTTTTGTCCCAGTAAACCATCAGACTTTGTCTTTACGTTTTGATTCTCGGGCTTGTGTCAAAATCAGGGGCTGTTGACGGAGGACGGAAGGCAGGAAGGGTGGTCCTCCTCTCATCCAAAACAAAAGCGGTAACCTCCCCAAAAGGTGAAATAAGATTGTCACTCCCATGCGTCCGCCTGTTCTTGATGAGCTTGGGAATAAATATGCAAAAAAGGAGGCATTGCAGTGGAGGAGAAAAGGAAGGTGGTGGTGGGTGGGGGGAGAAAAAGAGGCAATCAAGGATAGCCGCCGTCCCCGGCTGGACTATAAATCTCTGTCTGTTTCAATCGCCGCTGTGGCCGAAACGGTGTAAAATTCGAGTGGGGATGTCATCAATTTCTGTTAGCGCCTCTGTCCCTTTCTGTGCCGGTCGGCGGGCAGCTGTGATGGATTGATTTTGTCACTTGTGCTCAGTTCACAGTATGTTAACATGGAAGGGCAGAGTTGGGTTATGGAGAGAGGGTTATTAGTGGCTTGACTGTGACTGGACTTTTCTCTCTCTCTCTCTCTTTCTCTCTCTCCCTTCATGCAAAGGTCCCTCGGTCTGCCTCCCATCTCTGTCACTCTGCCTTATTCTCAACGTGCCCGCTCTCCTCATTCATCACACCTCATTGCGCTCCACATCTGCATCCACTTTATCTCTGCACACCTCCACCTATCCCCCTCTTATCTCTGCTTGCTTCTACCTATCTCCACCAACTGTCATCCTATTTCTCTCCCTTCACCTACATGTGTCAGCCCATTCATGCCATATCTATCCGATAGCGCTTATCTCCGCCCATCTTCCACGCCTGCTTTTCTCCGTCTCCTTTCCTTTTCCATACATTGACCAAATTCACTTTTATGCATGTTTTCGCGTCTCCATCAAGGGAAATACACGAGCGGCGAATCTTGGGCTGAAACATTTTGCTCTCCTGCGGTGAACGTTCTTGTAATTGGTATCCAACATCTTCCAACATTTCTTTAATTGAGTGTTTTTGATACACTGTAAGTCACGTGTTTGTTGTTTGAAAACACGGTTCCAGTATAGCGCCGTGACTGAAAGACCATCCGGGCCTTTCTGTGTGGAGTTTGCATGTTGGGTGCATGGGTTCCTGCCATAGTGCAAAAAAAAAAACAAAAACATGCAAATGTGAAACTTTTCTGAAACAAAAACGATGAGATTTCACTTGGAATGTTTTTGAAAGGATATATTTTCACGAGGAAGGCAGTAGCACCATTTACATGGGTCCAAAAATTGTCCTTATGAGGCCAAACAGACTGTAAATGTCTCAAATAAACACCTAAATGGATCTGATTCACTCAGATCGATTGTCAGATGTAGTCTACCCTGATGGATAAACCACTTGATGCCGCATATAAACAGCTGAAGGCAAAAGATCGTTTAATAAGAGTGGATTATTCGTTCTGTGCATGCGCTTCTTTGCACGAAACAGGAAGCAGAAATTAGGAAAGTCTAATATTGTGTTGTCCTTCAACAGTGGAAGTCGATGTCAACCGGTAGAGCAGAAAGCCGCCGCCTCTGAGCCTGGCTCTGCAACGGTTTCTTCCTTTTAAAAGGGAGTTTTTCCTTTCCACAGTCACCTATGCTTGCTCATGTGGATCTGTTGGGTTTTCTCTGTAAAAGCAGTCCAGAAATGACGATGTTGTATTTGGTGCTATATAAATAAACCTAAGTTAAATTGAATAATAAAAACATAAAATGAATCAGAGAACATCAGTACGTTAATCTTGTTTGGAAGTACTGTCCTATGGACGGCAACCTGAATAACTCGTGTTTCGAGCTTCTGAGCGGCACGTTGAATGCACTGGTGTGAAATCAACGGGGTTCTTTATGTGCTATTTTAATAAAAAATTGGCTGCTTGCATTAACTGTCTAAACTGTTACAAAGACTGTCAATAGTTGTATACTAAGGATATATAAGAGCACAATCATAGGAGCATATCAATAGTTTTGTTCTCAACTGTGTGAAAACATATGAAGATTTACTTCTAGTGAATATAAAGGATGAACAACTGTTGACTTCTTCTTGAGAAGCAGACTTTGGATGGGGAGTTTGCAGGTTTAATTCCTACTGTGAGCAGGTCACTACTGTGGTTCCCTGAGCAAGATCCGCGAGCTTGATCCCCATCGCTTAATGTGGCTACCCACCATAGCGTAGAAATAGGATGGTAATGTGGAAAAATGGCGTTTCAACAAGGTTAATCGTTAAATATCACTATTTCTATTTGGGCTTTAGAACTGCTCCCGTTCTGTCCCTGGATGAGTTCACACTTTTCACGATTGGTCCAGTTCAAACATAGATTTGAAGTTTATTTATTTCATACGTGGATGTGTTCCAACAACAAAAACTTTTATTTTAAACATCTTCACATCTGTACAGTCACAGTCGTGATGAAAGCCTTATGCAGAAAAGACAAACTCCAGACAGAAAATTTCCCTGAGACTGGACAATAACTGACGGCATTCTCACGAGGAGGCAGGACAGCTGCTCACCCCAGCACCACATAGCCCCTAAAACTAATGATTAAAAATAACATTACAGTAAAAATTCAACTACAAACGACATGAAAATCATAACCGACTTCGTTCTCCTCAATGGAATTAGACCCATAAACTAAAATCCTGTGTGTGACGATCCACTAATCGCCTGTCTTTATCACTCCAACGAGTGGTTTTCAGAAGAGGGGTGCACTTTTTTCCCCCAGATATAATTGCTCCTGCAAAAACATAGTTGGTTTTGTTGTTGTTGTCTTCGATGATTTGCAAACCTGGCATAGCTGTGCAAGAATGTCCATCATTTACATTTCCCTCATTGCATAGAGCAGATTTTATGGTATAGCCATGTAGCGAGCAGGGGGAGGTCTGCTGGAATGTATTACAATGAGGTGCGTCAATTAAGCACCACAAACGGAAGCACGGATCATTAAACTGTGAATTGCCATTGTTTAAGTAGCGCGACGACTAATAAGCTATTTGAAAAAAACAGGTCGAGTCTATAGAAATGACCAATAATTTGTTCAAACTGCTGTCAGATGAAGGATACGGAATGTAGAGGGGCGGCCACGCAGGCGTGGATAAACACACAGACTGACAATCATGTTGGACATTCATTACAGCCACACAGGCATGTCGTCCGTTTCCCCATCAAGCCCCATCAACCTTCATAAAACAGACCGCAGGTGGGCAAGTAATGTGCAGACCTCAAAACTGCTGTCTACGGTATGTAGTCGTGGAGAGATCTACACATCATAATATACCTGTAAATTATCTAACAACTGCTGCAACTAAAAAGAAAACAATTTACAGAAAACCAGCAACATTAAAAACAACGTACAAAGTACTGGACTGATCTGTTAAACAGTGCATGCATCTGCTGGTCCTAATACTGAACATACTTCAGAATCTGAACTTGTTTTCCCAACATTTTATTGTCACGGAGAAAACAGCCTGACGGCAGCAGCCAAACTGACTCGGAGCGACACGACTCCGAAGGCGTTGGAGTAAGTGACAATACAAACGCGGCTCATGGCCCCCACTGGTGCCGTTTGCTGAGAAAGACGGGAACCCCTTGGCAGGGATGGAGGCTCGGCTCTGCTTCGAGGAGATGTGGTCTGAGTCCGGTTGTTTATTTTTTTGTTTTTTGTGTCAGTTATAAGAAACATTGAAAAAATTAAACCAACCATATTCAGCCGAGCAACAGAAATCCAGTCAGTCAAGCTGATTGGGCCCAAAGTGGAGAAGGAAACTCAGGGCAGCCACACCCTCCACCCTCCACCCTCTCCGCTACATGTTTCATCATCTTAAATCATGTTATATGTTTCCACAAGTGTCTTGGCAGAAAACCACCAGGACACAGAGAAGATGACGAACATATGCCTCAGCCGCCAGGTGAAGACCATCACACACTCAGAAACTGTGACAGGATGAAACTGAAGCAAAGCCAGTGTGCAAAAGGTGAAAATCAAATAATCTTCATAGCACTTCTACTGAATGTTGCCTTTTAAAGGAAATGTAATACAAAATACGAAACCAAATATACCAATGAATGCGGCTTCAAACAATCTTCCATGTGATCGAAATTGATTTGGATAGCATATGATAAAATTAGAGGAAAAAAAAAAAAAACTTTGATTCTGTCTCACGGGCTTTGTTCTACTCTGTTACAAATTAGCTCTTAAACACACAATTTATCTGCATTATAAAGTTAAAACAGGAAACCTAACAAACATAAGGCCCGTGGGCCAACACTGAGCCACAGGAGGATCTAATCTGTCTCAATGGATGACTGCTTAAACTTTTCAAAATAAGTAACTCCCTTTTCTGGATTTTTTATTGATTGCACCACTGTTTCTGTAAGAGCAGCAGTCATAAATGCTCGATCTCTTGTTTCACTGTGACGATGAACTTGTTGCAGAAACAACATGCATCAAAAAGGCTGCAGAACCTTGAGTAGCATCAGGCTGTTACAGAGATTTCACATCGCTCTGCATATTTGAATAAACAGAAAAAAAAAAAACGAGAAAGTTATTTGTTGTCATTGTTAAAATTAGACCTATCATTCTCTGTAAATTTCAAATTGCTTCATTTTTCTCTAAAGACCATTTAAATGTAACATACTTTTATATACTGCAGTGACTTCACTGGATGGACCGTGACGTTTTTAACTCTGGCTGACTTCTTCTCGAGGAAGCGAGAGGAGGCAGACAGCTGGAACCTGCCGTTCAGGTGAGGCCTCCAAATACTTGAACTTTAACAATTCATGCACTCAGAATCCCCGGTTTGATTCTCTTCTTTTCTCCTCATTTTTTGTGATTGAACTGACAACATGGGGGGCTCTTCAACATATTGCCACATTACTTCTAACACCAAACTGCATTGTGAGTGTCTGTGGTAAATGTCAGTATTAGGGCAGGGGTGTTGTAAGTCACGGCAGATGCCGTGGCTGCGGCGGTGGTATATTTCACCGATACTGATCTCATGCTTTCTGACAGTAATGGTACTTATGGTAATGTCCTCTGTGAACCAGACATGGCCCTGTGCGCCAGCAGACGCAGCACACGGCTCCGAGACACCACTCTGATTTAACACCGGAGAAGTTAAAGGCCTGCACTACAGGATATTGAGATTTTAAATTTCAAATTCAACAGTGCTGTCAATGCCACATTCCTGAGACTTCATTCAAGGAATCCTCCAGACCACAGTAAGGTAAATCTACGAGTTGCTTCACTGAAACGGATCGGAAGGTACTGTAGCCTTGTTTAACTGAGGGCCGACAGCTATCAGAGCAGAGGAACTCGGGTATTAGTAACGGTGAAGAATCACAGCTATACACGTTGATAAGGGTACACCATAATGTCCCTGAAAAGATCAAGACAAGGTTGTAATTATCTTTAGAAACTGGAGCCAATGTATTTCAGTATTGTTGTATGTTGGGATCATGGAAAAAATATACCTTTTATGGTTATATCTGTAACTTGAAAGAAAAAAAATCAGCTCATCTATTTACTATACACATTCATGAAGGACAGGAAACACGTCTAACACTTTGGATTCGATCACATAGCTAATCCAGGGCAATCACCCACATTGATCAATCATTACAGGCAGTTTTTAGGCACCAACAATTGAAAATAAATACTATCGTATTCTGTAAGATGACTTAAGTGGAAAAAACACTTTAGCCAAATCACAACAGAAACAATCCACAAACTAGATAGACAAAGACCTCAGTCTGGGAGAAAGTCCTAATTGTCACTGCTACGGCAAAAACATTGGTCACACTCTCAACATGGCAGTGAATATATCCTCAGAAATATCACCACCATACAACCCCTGTCAAATGTATAGGAAGAGACAAACTTTCAACTTTCATATCGAAAAAATACAACTGAATGTCATCTCAATGGGAACTTTGTAGTGGTCAAAACAGAATAAAATAAAATACAACAATGACCAATGAAACAAAAAACATATGTATTAAAAAAAACAAAAAACAAAAACAATGAAACCCAGAACTGAGGTCAACAAACCGTTTGGTCAGTGATCCTTCAAAAACAGATTTCTGCTTTGATTTTAACACAATAAGCAAACTCTCTCCACTCAGTTAACCCTTTCAGACCCACCATAGAAGAAGCCTGTCGGAGCAGATCTTTACATATCAGTAGGAACACGGACGTTCATTTTTCAAATGTTATGTACAGAGTTATACTCAATTATAGACATACATTTAGTGCTTGAATATCTAAAAAACACACGCAAAGAGTTTTACCCAAACTTTGAAAAACAGAGATGCCTGTCCATAGATAGTGTGTGTGGAGTGCTTTGGCTCTATGTGTGTATCTGTTTTTTGTGAGCGAAAAAGAGCTTGAGGAGAAGAATTGTATGACATTTCTTCTGGTTGTCGCAGGGAGTCACATGGGTGGCGAAAAACCACATCGCATTCATAAAGTTGACAGGATTTATTCCAACGTAGGAGGTGATGTGAATACAGTGCAGGTGCGACACGAAGGTGTAACTTCTCCACTTTCACATGCAAAAAAAAAAAAAAAAAAATCATTTTCTCATCTCATCTGCTTGAAGTTATACTGACTTTCAAACCTTAAAGGGTTAAATGCGATTAGATTTAATACTTAAGTTCTTTTTCTCTCTTTGACATCCCTGACCAGCAGGTGTCAGTGTGCAGCGCGAGAGGGCCGACAACAACAAAACAAACAGCATCATGTGTCCGCTCCTTTGCCCTTCCTCTCCCGGTGAAACAACAACTTTATAAGAGACTGACAGGAAGAGAGAGAGAGAGAGAGAGAGAGAGAGCAGAACTGCATTCTCAATTCAACTTTCCTTGGAGTACCTTCCTGAGTCTCTTACTCGACAACATCCATCTCTCCTCATCAGCCAAAGCCAGACAGACACCTCCCCTCCTCTCGCACTTTCTTCTCTCTGTTTTTTGAATATGTGTTTTCTGTTTATTATTAGCTGACTCGGTGCTTCATCATCCCGTGAAAATTCATATCTGCCGAACATAAGGGGCAGAAACAGTGGGGAATCAATCTTTTGTGCTTGGGCAGATAAACACAAGACACAATCAGAGGGAGGGAGAAGGAGAGCGGAGGAGAGGGCCTCATCCCCTCGTCCCGGCCGTGATGGATAGCGGGAGTAAAAGTGTCGGGACGGTATTATGTAAATTAAGGAGGCATCCTCGCATGGCCTTGATGATTATGGAAAGATGTGAATGATGTTTGCGGGTCCCCAGGCGCTCCGCCGGGGCCTTGTTATTCGCCGTCTCTCCGACTGGCCCCGGAGTGAATCCAGCGTGACCCCCCGGACACCCGTCCTCCCCCAGCTCAACACGGCGCACCCGCTCACTCCCTCCTCCCGAACGAGGGAGGAAAAGGGAAATAAGTCACAACAAGACATCTGTTTCATTTACTTAACAAATTATCTGTCAGGGAATGTGCCCCCAGTGCCTCTAATAGGCAGCCGGGAGCTGGACGGGGACGCCGAACCCGCAGCGGTGGACACTGACTGAGGAAGAGGCAGCAGGAGGGCATCTGCAGTCCCCATCCCGGTCTTCCTCCTGGTCTTCCTCCCCCCTCCCTCTTCATCTGTTCGCCGCAGCTTCCCTGAGGTGTATGAAGAAGTGACAAAGCTGTAAAGTGATGGAGTGTGACACTTTTATACCATTGAATGTGTGTTTCTTCTCTGTCAGTGATTCGAATTCCACAGCAGTGATTCAACCTTTGGCAAATTCTGAGCTTTTCCATTTGTTCTTGTACAATTTCAGCATCTGGAAAATCTTTTATGGCTGAAAGTAATTTGGCCAAGAGGAAACGACGTGTTTTACATTTCCTTTTTTGTTTGGAATGATGCTGCATTTAACTCTATTTTCATTTTTTTAGTGGTAATATTGACATGGCATGTCAGTGGACGCCTTGCTGAGGCTGGGCCCCGTCGCTAATTCTGTTTGGTAAGCACAGACGCACTCACAGCCTCATGAGGTCCTGCTGCCATGTTATTACAGGAGGACAGAACAGCTTCTGACTGAAACAGTCGCTGTGATTTCAAGACTGCCGGCTGAAGAGCTTCGAGTTGGTTCAAGGCCTCAAAACAAAACTTTACAGTCTGATTCCTGAAAGACTTACCTCTCAATTGATTGGGAATTGTTCAATTTTGAACTATTTTATTAGAATATCTTGGGACCTATCTGGACCTTCTTGTAGCAAGTTTGCATGTTGCACCACAGCTTTTGTGGTTTGCTTGTTAGTCTGCAAAGAAATGGAAATCCTCACCATCATTTTAGAGATTCTATGATCAAAATCTCCTTCTACATAAAATGTTCCCCAGAATCCATGCCTGAACTATTTCATTCAGTACAGAAAGAAGCTAATGCAGTATTTCGAAACACAGAGATGTTAAACCAGTAAACTTCATAACACACAGAGAGAGGTGAAGGATGAAAGCTGAAAACACTGAGCAGACACAACGCAACGGACACAGAAAACAAACAACACAACACGGACTTACAAAACAGCCACGGCGGCTGCAGGAATGAGCAAATCAGCAGGCGAGCGTGGCGGGTTTTGTCCTCTCGCCTCATGCGTTACCTGCTTTATGAATCGTCGGGGGAGGAATATACAGAAGGGCTATTTTGCATTTTTTTGGCAGTCTATCTCAGTCCTCAAAATTTCCTTTACGATAACGAAAAACCATTAGCTGCTGTCAAACAGCCACGAAGAGAGATTATTTTTTTTATTGAAATAAGATTAAAATGATAAGTTTGACTGAGGGTTCCACCTGATAAAATATTTCAGCTCATAAGCGCAGTGTGGGCACAGGGATTAGAAGAGGAAAGGGGAGAGGGGTGGGGGGGGGGATAAAACACAGGGAAAGAAAGAGACACAGAGAGAGGGAGAAATTCATAATGTATAATAAAACAAAAGGTGTCATGGGAAATAACAGTGATATTAAAATTAGAGTAAGGTGGGATCTATATGAAAAATGCAGATTTGAAAATGTAAATGATGATGAAGGAGATGAGAGCAGATGTGGAACTGTGATAGCGGTGTGTGAGAAAAAGGAGATGCTCGGGGGGCCTCCCAGAGACGCTTTGTGTCGGAACAGGACTTTATAGAGCAGCTCGGCGAAGAGCAGTCACAACCAACAAAGAGGCACAGAGGACGGAGGTCAAACCACGGAGGGGGCCTCGTGCCACAGAGGCCGGCGGATTTCAGGCAATAACAGAAGTATTATCTGGAAAACATCCATCTGCGCTGTTGCTCAAACTGACGTGTAAAATATTCACGGTCATTTCTGAATTGTAATTGCAGCGGCAGAAACAAGTGGCTGTTTAGTGTTAGTGTAAAAGAGTCTATTGAAAATGGTAGAACGGAGAGTTTAATCAGGTGCCAGAGGCCCTTAACTCGAACCGCGCAGGCCGCTTCATTAAAGACATTTTGTGTCGAATCGAACACCGAGGTCTGCTGCACTGAACGTTCGTTCTTTGTATATTTCAGTCAAACATTCAGATGCACCGGCATGCAGCCTGTCAGAGCATTTTCAAAAACAAGGCCTTCAGTAGACCCTGTGTTTCTTCTAAAATTAAAGAAACAATTGAAATGATTTTAAAAAAGAAAAGATAATGTGTTGGATAAATTTTGTTTGTTGATTTAGATTCTTTATATGCAGTGAGACTGAATGATAAACACTTTAAAAGCTTTTCATAACAGACTCTGAGGTTTCTGAGGATCTCTACATTTCAGTCTGCAGCAAAATAACTTGTTAAACCTGAAGGTGAATTCTTCCATTTCATTGTCTTTTGATATTACAGGTCGCCGGTAAAATGTCCCTGATGAAAGAATCTCATTGAGACACTCTTTCTCATTACCTTGTCAGTCTGTCGAGCCCTTCGTTGAACTGCAAATAAACGGAATGATTTTGTGGTTAGCAGGCGGGTTAACACTGAAAATGACAGCAATACCGCAGCTTGTCAGCAATTCTGACCTTGGCCCATATCTTCAGTATTGATTGACATGCAGCATTTTGCACCCTGCGAGCCTTCAGATGAATATATTACCATTCACACAGCTGCAGATCACTTTGACCAGACCTCAGCCTGCCACCGCAGGTGACCCCTCCTTCATCCCCTCCCCAGGAGCAGCGCAGAGATCCCCCCCTTTAGTGAAAGGGGAAGGAAGAGTAAAAGGAGCCCTTCTTTGATATGAGCCTCCCCGAGGGGCTCTCCTGCTACTAAAGAATGTTAGAAGTTCAAGTTCCAGCCACTAGCCCCTGAAAGCTGACCTGGTCTGCCACATGTCCTCTGTTACCAGCCAGCCAAGGACAAGGGCAGACAGGATCAGAGGAGCAGCGAGTCGGGGCAGGAGGTGGGAGCTGACAGTGGAAGTCACAGCAGATTTCATGATCAACACATAGAATGTTTGCAGCTGAGCTGTTAAGGATGTTTTTTTTTTTAGATTGTAAAAATACACATGAACATAAATTGTCGCATAGTGGGAGGCGTGGTTGTGTATTTTAATAACTTTATAGTGTTTGATAAATATCTATTACACTGGGATCTCCTGCCGCGTCTTACATGTGTTTTTATACCTCCGCTGATTATCAGTAGGAAGCGTTTCATCAATTCAGACAGTTTATATCCTTCATTAATTACCGCAGTTCTGATTGAGTTTCCAGAGGTATTATGAAAATCTCTTCCTAATCAAAAAGAAAACTTACCAGAAATGTCTGAGTTATCGCGACGAGCCCAGTGATGATTCTGGTACCAGACATGTTTCATATGAAAATGTCCCCACTGTTACGAACAGAATCCGGCAATTATCACTTGCTCCAGCTCTGTTACTGCCCTCCAAATAGTTAATGAACCTTGTTAACCTCAATTGGGCGTGAGTAGCAGACGAATCGGACGACCGCCCGGCTCTGCGATGCCACTTAGCCGGCAGCGGCGGTGCAGCCATTAGCCGTGAAGCCGCAGTCGGCCCCGGCTCTTTACCGCACAGGGACTCCACACAAGTGCTCTTAACTGCTCTCCTTCTTCTAGATAAAAAGGGAATCTATTTTTTGCCCATTAGCAGTGGCATTAAGAGCTATTATTTGCCTTAACGGCGATAAGTATCCACTCCCACGTCACCCGTCATTACCGTTATTATTCGAAGTCAAACTTTAAAGGACACAAGGATGTATGACAAGCGCTGCCGCCAGCGTTTGTTTGGCTGCTCCTCTGGAAGGAAAATGGGGAGAGTGGATAGAAAAGGAGGGGATACTTAGCTGTTTAGCCTTGGCACGGTAATGGAGAGGGAAGGAAGGTGTTTGTGTGGGCAGAACAGACACTGAGAGAACAGACTTAGTGATAAGAAATCTCTTGACCTCAAGATAATTTCTCTCTCTCTCTCTTTATTCACCAGAATACTTCGGCTTGACACTGCTGAACAACCAGGCATTGTTCCTTGTAGCATTCAATAGGGGCCCGGCTGCGGAGTCGCTGTGAGAAATTTGGGATTATTGAGTTTGATATGCAGTTTCATTTGACCAAGCCACAGACAATGTCAAGGCAGGGTGTGGTAGACCGACGATGGATGCCCTAACGATCCCCAAACCCTCCCAGGACCTCAAAAACACTTGAAAGAATAAATGACCCGTCTCGTTTTACCGCATCCCCAATATGTGGAGATATTGCTGAATGGGCAGGAGGCTGTGGCGAGGAGCGGCTAGGATGGCACAGGGGGGCCGGCCCTCACCTGTAATGGCATATCTCAGCCTCCCGTATCGATCAGCTCTGCCCCTGAACACTCGTCTGGGCTCCGGGCCGTGGGCCGCTGGGGCGGTGGCCGTGGATCCCGTTGCCACAGTGCCCTTGGTGAAGACCGGTGTCCAGTGACAGGAGGCAGAAGGGAGTGAGTGAGAGGGAGAGGGGAGGAGAGACGCGCTGATGGAAGTACAGTACACACTGGATATCGGCAGTGGACCAGAAAACACACACATGTTGTGTATTCATTACCTTCCAGAGACACTGCATTGACTTCCGTTCACTTCCTGGAGGGTTCAGTCCAACCTCGAGCATCACTGCGGTCTGCTCAACCTCGAACATATTCTAACGTTGAAGGATTTTAGAAGGATTTGACTTTAGAAGGATTTGATTGTTGTTGCTACGAGGGAACTCAATCAAATGATCAATCAAATCCAGAGACCAACAAGAGGAAGAAAATACCCCTCTACACACACAAACGCACACACACACTTCCTGGTGTTCACTTGTTCTTCAACTTTCTTTGCACTCTTTATCTGTGCTGCAATTTTTTAAGAACATACAGAGTAATGTGTTAAATTTTGCTTCATTCTTTTTTATATTTTAGTATCTCACTTTGCTAGATATTTATTGTATCGTAGAAAATCTACTGAGAATTTTTTTTGCTGTTATAACTTCAAAAGAAACACAATTTTTTAGGACAAGAATATAAAATTCTAAAATTTGTTGGCTTTTCTTCTACCAAAAGAGCGTCATGTAGTTGTCATGTAGGCTGGAACTAAATTAAATTAAACATTGTAAATATGAAAACTAAAGAGGAAAAGCTTTATTTTAATAGGTTCAATCCAGATGCTCATTCTGCAGAAATGCAGAGCAGGCCATGTGAAGGTGCTCTCACTTCAATCATCAAAACAAAAGCAGAAGTAGCAGAAAAACACTCGCGCTTGCACCAGCACACACCCACCCACCCACCCTGGAGGATTGAGGGTAGCATCTTTTCAGAGAATCAGAATATCTGTACATGAGCGCATGCATACAAATGCACAGGGTGTCTGCTCCCTGCAGTAGTGCTGTGTAAATCCTCAGTGTCTGCCTGTACTCCCTGGTGACCCCGTCTTGTCACTCCTCACTTCTTCTTCTTCTTCTTCTTTTTTTTTTTTTCCTTTTTGACACATCAGATGAATAAGAGGGTGGAATTGGTGGGAGGAGGTGGAGGCAAGCCAGTCATCCTATCGGGCGCCGCGTTTCGCACTCGGTTAACACCTCGCTGGAGAAACAGGATGCCAGGCTTGGACGCACCAACCTCACCACCCCCCATCACTTCATCCAGCAAAACACACACACACACACACACACATGCACACACACACACACACATGCACACACACGTAATGTATTTGCAATGCTACACACTGTTTCACTCTTGTATTCCTACCTTTTCTATTAGCCTCCCCCGACCTTTAATCTGCTTTGACTAACGCTGAACTGCGAGAAACAGCCCGGACCTCACAAACCAGCTCCCAGAGATTCAAGTGTCGCCTGAGCGATCTCCTTCTTTGCTATTTTTGTAAAGCCTGCCATGTTGATCCTTTGTCTGTTTGTTCTTGGCACCTGCGTTACTTGTTGCCGAATGCTGCCTGATAAGAAGACCTTTTCAGAATAAGTCAATTTGTCCAACTGGTCAATTTGGTGATCAAAAAAAAGACAAATAAAAACTGTAATATCTGTTCTTTTCAAAGAAGATCTTTCCAAATTTCAATACTTTGCCAACTCTGATACTACTGAGTGTATATTTAGTTCAGATAAGCCTGTCAGAGCTATAAAGGAAGAAAAGATAAAGACAACGGGAAGGAAAATGATCAGAAATAGCTCAAACCTTTCCATGGAAGCCTGAATGTCACCGAAGCATGTTGCAAACACTCAACCTAACCGGTGACGATACAGAATGCAAGAGAGACGCCAGTTTACAGTCATTCTGACCCAGAGCAACAACTGGTACCAAAGAGGAAGCAATGCCGTCTGGAAAGTAGCTGAATTGCAAAAGTCACCTTAAAAGTTAGAAATGTGACAGAGCACAAACTCTTTTAAAGGAATACTCCGAAGATTTTGGACCCACGCCCTTTCCCTATCATTGACAAAGTTAGACAAGCTCATAAATACCTTTTCTCTGTCTGTGCATCCAGTGGCTGGTTCCCAGCTATTAGCATTGTAGTTAGCTTAGCTCAATTGCTGGAAGTCAATAGGAATCAGAGCCGGATTGACGAAAATGGACAAAATACTCCTTCCAGTGGTCCAGGGGATGGCATATTAGCAGGTGAAGTAAATCCGAATGGTTATAAAACATTTTAAAAGACGTGTTTTCTTTTCAATCCGTTAAAATAACTTTTTAATACACACAGACCTGCACAAGCATAGTGCTCTGCGGAAGGATATACCGGCGCACAGCGGCTTAAGTCTATGGCTTCTACTGCTGTGCTTCACACAAAAAAGGTATTTATGAGCTTGTCTAACTTTGTCAATGATAGGGAAAGGGCATGGGTCCAAAATCTTCGGAGTATTCCTTTAAAGCTAGAACAATAATGTTTGTTAACTCAGATCAATATGTCCATTTAAAATTTAAAATGATCAGAGCTGCCTGAATGGTAAAGCTGAGCCAGTTCAGTAAAAATACGAACATACAGTAAGTGTTATTTGGCTCATCTTTTGCAGATGGTAATACTCGCCACTTATATCTATCTTCTATGTTAATTTCACTCAAATTAAAGTTATGGGGCTTTGAAATCCGTGGTGTCCCAGGGGACGAAGGGTGAAAGCCAGAGAGGAGCTGTGTGGGTTGCTTCTCCGTCACAGGACACTGAATTTAATTGTTTTTATTGATATAGATGTGATTCCACTGTTACATATGTATGAGAGATAAGTTTCAATCACCCTGCTCAAAGTAGAGCTTAAAAAAATAATTGTATTTTGTTCAGTAACTTTCTTGTTACTGTGAAAAGCAGTTGAATAGAAACTTGGCTCAAGCTTGGATTTTCCCAGATCCGAGTTTGTATTCTTCTTGTGATCTTGCAAAATGAACATTTCCAACCTCACTGAAGCATGTCAACGAAAACTCTGGAAAAAACTGGGTTAGACTCAGGCGTCCTGTGACCCTGCACAGGATACAGTGGTATCGAAATGAATGGACGGACAAGCAGACAAGCACCAGGTCAAGAAGTAGATTGTCTTAATATCAGCTTTAAGGTCCAGATGGGACAGGTCCTGGGTATATTTCGAACTTCCTGAAGTGTCAGCTGTTGTCCACAAATGCAGTCCTTCTGACTGTTCCTGAGTCCAGACTCGAAAACAAAAAAAGGCTTTGGCTGCCAGAGCCGTGGACCACGGAACAGCCTTCCTCAGAAGATGAGGCTGGCAAAATTTATGTGTTCTGTTGAAAAACACTTCTTGAAGTATACTTTGTTTGTGCCTTGTATCTGAAGTCTTGGGTTACATTTTTGTCTACATTCATTCATTTCTTCTTTTTATGTGGTGCAACTTCCATCAAAGTATTTAAGGACATATTCTGTTTGCTTCTCTCTTGTTATATTATGACCGTCCTGTCTTGCTTTGGCTTTTAGATTTGAAGACATAAAGATAGATGTGGTGGCTCAGTCTGCAGGAAGGGAAGGTGTCATCATCGTCACAGTCGGTGCTGTGGCCGTAGTGCGACTGCATGCTGGAAGGAAATTCCTGTTTCATTAAACTGTTCCCACCACTTGTGGGGTTTTAAAACTGTTAAGAGGATAAATTCCAAGTCAGGCAAAGCAGCTGATGTATGACAATGCACTAAGAGTAAAGGGTCTTTCGGCAGATCATGAAGTTTCAATGTAATTCACAGATAATCTTTTCTTTGAAACGTCTCTGTTTCCTGATACACCCAGATGTCTCAGGCACTGAACGTGTATTGTGTTACAAAACACAAGGTCAATAAAGTGTGTAAACTCTGTTTTAAGGAGTTGATTCTGACATAAACAAGATCCGGCAAAATACAATCACATCATCTGTCAACAGGAATACTTTTAATGCAAAGAAACTTGATGTCAAGTGGTGGGACACAATCCAGTTATATAGAATGACTCAAGAAACAAAAACAACCCCCGCCCCCAATACTTTTTTAAGCATCTGCTTGATTGTGAAACTCTATGAGATTAAAGGGATTTTGCTGCATTACCTTTCAGTGTTGGTAACTGGAGCAATTCTTTTATAGTCTATGATTGGTGATTGGTGCTGGGAAGCCTCACATTTTTACCAGTGTGTTGCATGAACCAAATAAATTGAGTTAGCAGATACGTAACACTTAAAACAACAGAGAACCGTAAATACATCTTCTTTATCTGACTCAGGGTTGAAGAGTCTGGAGAGCTGGTTGCGTCTGGCTCTGGGTAAAAGTCTCACTTTGCCCAGGAACATTCATCAGTCCATTATGAGGCAGGCACGGCTACACAATCACACACACATTCACACATCCAGGCAATTTAAAGTCACGGATACACTAAAAAATAGTGTCTTTCACCAGCTCCAAAGTAAGAGCAAAAAAATCCAAACACACAGGGAGAATGTGCAACGTCTGACATTGAAGCAGGGTTGTCTCATTGTTTAACATTCTTCCTGGTGTGTGCAGGTAAATAGCCGTCTACCTCGGAAAGGAACGCCGCCAGGGTTAGCTTTACATATGCACCGAACAGGGCATGTTACAATAGTGCGGATGAAACTTCAGGAGACAGGTGACGATAATGATCTATGATGAGCACTCTCATCAAGATCTGTCAGAATGATTTGGCCATGATGACGACGATGTGACATAATTAGCATAAATTGCAGGTTCAAACAATGAGAATAGAAGTGACCATAAAGACTGTAATGGAAATGATTTGATGGTGGTTTCGGTGATGAAAGTGGAGGAGAAGATGACGACGGCGGTGGTGGTGATGAGGGCTGCATAGTTAATCACAGTCTTTTCCTTGTTGCAGGGGTGATCGCCACAGGTTGCTCACTTCTGTTGCTTTTTAATTTTGCACCATAATGACAGCAATCACTCAGACTGTATTCCATCCACGAAAAACAATGAGCTCTGATTAGCCAGGACAGAACACACATCTAAGTGGGGACATCGGTATAGACATGAAATGACGTGACATTTCCTCACTCTGTCAGAACACAGTGTCAACACATTTGGCTACGATAGATGGGAAACCTCACACACACTCGTCACAATCCTCAGTGCAAGCTTCTGTTCTTCAGCTCATATGTCTTTGACTATCCTTTTAATTTCTTCTGCATCAACATCTCTGACTCAGAGGACAAGGACAGAAAACACAATAATGAAGGAGATAAAGAATATTATCTGCTGTGAGATCGAGGCCTGTCCTGTGCTCACATGCTGACTTTTTGTCACTCATGAAGTAACAGTAAGAAACTGTCCCAGCTCAGTAGAAGTCGCAGGGCTAAAGGCGAAGAGTCTGAAGTTGAGAGTGTTCACAACAATATCCTTGAATTACAATAATGAAGTCTGAGATCTTTACATTCCTTCGTTACAATCCTTGACAACCTGCCGGAAGGATAAGAAAGTTCCACATTCTGAAGAGGTCTAAGAAAAAAAAAAGACACACACAGAGTCAACTGTGCACACTGGCAGCCCCAGATGGAGGAAGAGAGGAGGGAGGAAGAGAAGAAGGAAAGGGAGGGAGGACGAGTGGAAGGGAGGAGGAGGATAAGGAGGGAGAAAATGGCACTTGATTGGTGACAAAAGATAACAAGAAGTGGCTGCAGGGAGCCTCCAGAACTCAGAGTGGTGTGAATAGACCCCATCTGGTTCCTTCACAAAATGCTGAGGAGACGCAGATAATAGGACGCGCACACACTGCTACATCGGCGCTCTCTCCCTCCGACTCGCCGTCTCTCTGTCGAGCCGCTCGGCCTGACCGGTCCCGGGTGGCCTCATCGCCTGGTCCAGGATCCCCCAAAGAGCTCTCGCCCGTCGTCTCCGAGCGCGTACACTTCAGCTAGACCAATTTAACGTGAGAAAACGTGAGGAGGGCGAGACGCACTGTCCATCTGTGGCTGACGGTAGTGTGGGGGCGACCGTCGAGAGGGCACATACCCCCCACCCTCCTGTTTATTTTTCTTTACAGATCCCTGCCACACGCACACAAAAAAAAAAAGTTACATGCAGTCATCTTTTCTAGAATAACTCATCCTGTTCTCATTTTCATGCCCGCAAAATGTCATGTTTGCTTTTATTTCAGACTTCCTAAATATAGAGTTCAGCGGTTATTTCCATAAACGTATTTCGAAGGTGATTATCTTCTGAAATTGGAAACACTACAAGCAGCAATGAGCACCATGCAGGGAAGGAAAACTTTATTTCTGTTCATATTCTCAAGCTGTTCTAATGACATCTGTCCCAATGGATCCTTAAAACGCACCAGTGATCAGGAAGAAAAAAGATTATCTGTACGACATTTAGAGAGGAAGGAAATATACAAAGCCATTAACAATGTAGGTTATTAGAGATTTGAACTATTTTAAGGATTAGATCATTGATGTCAAGTGTAAAACATTAATAATAAATCCATAAAGTCATGTTCGTACATGTTTTGTCTGATCAATCTAGAAGCAGATAAAATCTGATTTATTGATCTAAGTTACTCGCCATACTGGTGACATTCACCACTATAATCTGCTCTGATATTACAGATTCTCTAAACACACTCAACACACTAAACTTACAACTTGTAGCTTCCAACATATAAGCAAATAACAAGAAAAACACGATTATCAAACCAGAATAGCTCTGGGAATCATAAGAGACCGCACATTACAATACACTTTACGGTACATTTTTGGTAAAAAAAAAAAAAAAATGCCAAAAGGTGTCATAATTAAAGAGAAAAGCACCTTTCTCTCATCTACACAGGAAGAAGTCAAGCTTTGGAGCACGGAGTCCAGGATCACGCTGCAGTTGATCCTTTTTTTCTGCAAATCAACAGCAACAAGGTTGGAGTCCAGAAAGCAGTTTGTGCCGCTCTTATTTTCATATTGACTGTTCATTTTTACTCTTACTGATGCTGTTGGAGTCATAAACAAACAAAACACACACTGCCAACGAGTGTCCTGTCATGAAAACGAGAGTTTACAACATGTCTTGCTGTCCTGCTTGTACAGTGATCGCAACCAAAATCTTCCCATTTACATGTATGATCAAACTTCTAAAACAAACCTGCAGATAGTGTCTGACATGTGCGACCTGTGTGTGAGAGGTTTTGACCTTTCGCCCACATTTTTGGAATTACCAAAGTTTTCAGCAGTTTTGCATTTAGACACACACTATAAACTCAGCATTCTCTTGAAGTCACATCCTCTGCTACTGTTGAAGGAAAAGCTCCTCTGATGTATCTCGAAACCTTCGGACTACAAGCCAAGAGACAGAAATCTTTATATCGAGCAATATGTTCCAGATATATGCAGTTAACGAACCTGATACAAGTCATTTTTCATCTCACGTGTAAACGGTGACATTTCAGTCCATCACGGTGGTTGTGCAGCTATCTCAATTAGCGCTGATAGGACTCTCTTCTCCGCACGCCGTCACTCTGACTGACACGTCGGGGTTTTTACATAAAAACCTGGCGCGGCGCGGCTTTAAAGACACAAAATAAACACCAGAGAGGGAGAGCGACGCCGAGGAGCCTCAGGGGAAATCAGACAGTGGGACCAACACTAACCACGCCGGTATGAACTGTGGCGAACGCAGCCGTGATAATAGCAATAGGCTGCGCTCGGAGTGTGTGACCCGAGTGTGTTTGCTTGATCCGGCGCCTATTGTGCCTTTAGATTGATGACAGCTGAATACCTAAGGGAGGTGTATGAATATGTAAAATACGCCGGTGAGTGTCGCTTTCTCATTGGATATGCAGCTGCCCGACACATACACACACACACACACACACACACAAAACATATGGTTTTATTGCAGCTGCCTGCCCGATGCGGTCAGGGAGCCACAGCACTGTCCACTCGCTGCAGCAGCGGTATGGGCAGAGGATGGCGGAGTGTGTGTGGTGCGTGTGTGTGTATGTAGAGGGATACCACACTGTGAAGATTATTTAGTGCCCCTACCCGCTTCACCCCCCCCCCCCCCCCCCACCCCCCCACCCCCTCTGCCCCCTCATTGTAAATAATTCAGGGCCTCCCCTCATCGCTCTCATTATAAATATTTCAGCCTTTGTGACAGGGAACGCTCGTCTCGTGCGACAACCGGGAGATATGTTCTCAAAGAGGAGTGCCGTGTGTGTGTGTATGAGAGATACACATACATACACACACACACACACACACACACACACACACACACACCAGACCAAACCCCTTGTTTGTCGCTGTGGAGTGTTTAAGTGTCACTGTACCCTTTTAGCGCCGGTGTCGTACGTGCGTTGGAACATGTGCGGTCGCTGGGAGAAGGGGGTCGAACCGCGCACTCTGAGAGGCCCTGAAGGCCGCTCCGCTGTTCTGGAGTCAGCAACTGAAGGCTGGGATCACCTGATCTGTGGCTCCACGAAGACAAAACAACGCAGACACACACACAGGTCACTCTATGAATTGGGGGGTTTTTGCATCAACTTACATTAAGCCACACACCAGCCTTCAGGCTTTAGGGGGCAACTGGCTTCATGGAGTTTTCTTTCAGTGAGGCGTGAGAGTTTTTTATAGCTACAAGTTGTGAAATACTGTACATTTGGTCAGTTTGACATCTCCATCCATCCATCTTCTGTACTGCTCTGCAGGATCACAGGCACAAGAGCCGATCCCAGAAAACTACAGGCGGCTTCAGAATCCACCCTGGACAGGTCGCTATCGGGCATCACGGCAGCTTTAACTATCTTAAAAGATTAATTTTACATATAAACAACAATTTGTTTGATTTTTTTTAAAGGCTGACTCCAAAAAAAAGAATCAAATTTCCCTGATTTTCCTTGAAAGGATTCACTTTTCGCCCCATTATGTGAGTTTGTAAACACTTCACTCCCCACAAGCAGACCTGGCACTTTCCAAAAGGAGGGAGGAAGGAGGGACGCTGCTCATCCTCTCCCTCCCTGTCAAGCTTTAAGGCTCTTGGCTCAGATTCAGTCTCACATTTGGACAGTGTCCACTGTTGGTGTGGATGGCTCTCTGCCAGCGTTCTCATGGTAAATAAAATACAGGCTAAACTCTAACCTTCAGTCAGTGATTATTATGAGACTCACAGCCTTCAGTGTCAACAGAAAGCACCTCCGTTCTGAGTCTATTGGTTTAACCTTCTCCCGGTTTGATGCATACATTTTTTAATTCACCAGTGAAGCTGAAGAACTGGCTCATAAAATGTGTTTATTTTAAGGATGTAAAGGATATTAACATTTTCCTTGGAAAAAAAAAAAAGTAATCAAAAAGAAGCAGAGCCATTAGAACCAATGAGAGGACAAAAGAGTAATTTTTCCATTTACCACAAATCTACATTTAAGAGGTTTTTCAATTGTTGGGCCAAGCAAAGGCAACAGTGAAGAAGAGACACAACTCTTTTATTTTGAAGTGAAGACAGTTTGAGACAGCAGTACATTACATTCAGACACCAGGACATTAGGAAGCTGTGGGTTTTAAAAGTTCGTTTGAGGTTTTTACAGCAAAACAATGTTCATCAGTAGATCTGTTCATGTGAATTTAATTTGACTGATCGGAAATAGGGAGATGCAGGATAAGAAGCCTTTCCAGTCTGGACGCTAAAGAGCCAACAAAGACTGAGTTGCAGGAACGTTAGTCTTTACCTGTGAACAGGAGAAAAGGAGGAGTGGACACCAGAAAAGACAGTCACAATGTTAATCATCCAACCATTCACACCAATTTGGGGTTAACAGATAACCTAACAGCCGTTGATTTATGGGATGTGGTTGAAATACCTGAAGAAAAGAGGAAAAAGGACGCACTTCCCACAGAAAGGCCTCGAGTGAAGGTCCAACAGAACCGCCCTGCTTTCAAGGACCGAACGGGGAACACCTGCTTCCACATGATCACTGTGAATCATCGAAACTGAGCCGAAGAACTCGGACGGCATGAAAAGTAAGTGACCCTCGGACGCCGCGGATTACAACGTAAAGTTTTTCTATCGCTGCTGAAAAGAAGGCAGACACGTGTATCCTCTTTTGAAACGGTTGTGAGAATACAAATTGATGCTCGTGAATGAGAACACACATTGTATGTATGTCAGTCTGAAAGGAAAGAGACAAAGCCACAAAGAGAGGAAGAGAAAGAGAGCGACGGAGGTACTCTCTCTCGCTCCCTCTCCTTTTATTTATTTTTATCATCTGTCTTTATGGAGCGCATTTAAATGACAGTGCCTAGTGGTGGGAGATTTTGTGCGTGCATGTGTGGATGTTTGAGGGCTTCCATTTAAATAAGGAATGAGACAATAAGAGACGAGCATCTCCAGACGTGAGGCAGCGCCCCAGCCAGCCGAAGGAGGACATGAAAGGGATGTTTCCTCTCGCTTTGTGTGTCACTTTTAACACTCGCCCTACTGACGGCAGCAGCGCCGCTCGCCAACGCGTGGCAGAATCAAACAGAAAGGCTCGGAGCCGGACAAAAGTACGCAGACGCCCATTCTTCACCCGGGTCTGGGGAAAAACTGGTCTTTTGTCCAGCATACCTGAACTTTCTCCGAATCAGAGAATACAGCCCAGTTTTTAATCCTGTTTACTTTTTAATCCTGAGGCTCATCGTTTAATTCCAAAGTTCTGGCATCCTCATACCTCTGACGACACGCATTAAGAGCGCTCGGACCTCACCGTGGAACCGATCACATAAGGTGCACATCGTTTTACAAAATGAAAGATTTCTGAACGGCCCCCCCACATTTGAAACGGCTGCGTCCTGCTGGTTTGCATTACAGGGGAGTGTTTTATGTAGTCACCCTCTATTTCTTTGTTTTCCCGGGATGTTATCGCTTTGGCAATTGTGTGAGCCAGTGGAGTGAGTGATTGTTGAGTATGGCTCCTGGGTTTGTTGTTGAGGGAAACAAAGGATTTTATTTGATTTGATTTTTCTCCTTCAGAGAAATGCACTGAGAGGATTTTCCTCAGACCACAACTGCCCTCTATCACGCTCAAAGAGGATATATGCCCCCACGCAACAAACAAACAAACAAACAGATAGATCACTGCAAATGATCTGTGTGTGCCAGACAAACACATGGGTGCATGTGTTAGTCTCTATGTGACTGTCTTTTTTAGCATTGTTCAAGCCTAATTTTGTGTGTGTGCGTGTGTGTGTGTGTGTGTGTGTGTGTGGCTGGGGACAGATCTATCCTCTAGCTGGCAGATGCCCAGCACATCACAGCTGGGCCCCAGCCACAGGAGGGGTCACGGGGGCCCAAGATTTCCCCCTGGCCCCTGAAGGCTTTTTTAGACTTTGCTCTCAGCAGTAACACACACACACACACACGCACACACAAATTCATAAACACATGCGCTCACATTGGTGAATACAAACACTTTGCTCATACAAAGCCCCTCCAAGCCGACTCTCGTGACGCTTGGACCCGACGCCCCGCGTGTGTGTGTGTGTGTGTGTGTGTGTGTGTCTGCCGCCCGTGCCCCCACACGTGCGCACAAACACACCCTGACACACTCCAGGACGCCTCATTGCCTTACAATTGATGACTGCCTCCATCTTGTGATCCTCTCTGCTCGAACATGCAGAGGTCAAGTGGGCAGTTACCACCGGCAGCCAAACACTTGGGCCAGCTGTTGGAACTCCGGCCCGGCGCTCGGTGCTGCCAAACAGAAGCAACAGTTTTACCCAATATGTGTGTGTGTGTGTGCCCCCCCCCCCCCCCCCACCACCACCAATATACCACTAGATCTTTTCATATTGAACCTGAATTTTGATGAAGACCATTGTTTTATTACTAATACTTGTCTCCAAGTAATTTAAAGTTGTTTATGTTAATTATTCCTGTCAAAAAAACTGCAGCGTTGTAGTGAGAATGTACTTACTAAGTTATTTAAAATGTCACCTTGTGCAGGATGCAACATACTGTTTTCTAAAGTCTCACTGGAAATGTATGGTGCTGGAAGAAGCGGAAATCATTTTTAAAGTATCACCGAAGCTTCTCTGGCGTCAAAGGATGATTATTACGTGTGGTTTTGAAATCACATCTCGACTATTAAACATCTCACTGAGGCCCCACTGACCTGTTTTGAACTGAAAACAGAAAACGTGTGTTGTGTTTGGTGTGTCTGTTTACACAACAACAGCAAAGCTCGGAGCCACTGAAAACACGAGTTTCTGAACGATCCAGTTCCGTCTCGGTGGAAGCAGGGTTAAAACACAGCGTGGTGTGTGGTTTCATTCTGAAAACCAACAACAGCACCCACAAGTGGTTCTGCATGATAACTGCAACGTTTTCAGTGATTCCTCCGTTTCCGTGTAAACGGACATCGTTTTCAAATGTTCTGAAACGAAAACTCTCAGCGAGTGTATTTAGTGAAACACTGTGTAAACGGGGCCTAAAGTCAGCTTATTATGGGGATTGAAAGTCAAAACATCTGGAGGTTCGTCTCCTGTGTTTGAGAGAGTCCAAAAGTGTCATTTAATCTACACAGGCTCGTCTTTCATTCTTCTTTTAATCTTTTCTAAAAAGGTCAAACCGGATATTCACTTTCTTGGAAAAATCAAGGTGTATGTCAACTGTTTTAGTGGTAAACTAATATATTATGAAACCATGTTTTAATAAAAGGAAAACATATAAAAACAAAATGAAGTCTAAACACGGTGTGTACTGACAGGTCTTCAACACTAAAGTTGCTCCAGTTGAAGCTTGAAATTCACACAGAAAAGGGGGCAGACGCCAATTATTTAACTTCTACCAGCAAATTCTGAAAACATAAGGTGTTATCTGTTTTCTTTTTATTCTCCAGAGTGTGAAAAGATGCAAGTGTCCCTATTCCGATTCCATCTGCACTGCATTCATACTGTGACGCTATTACATAGGCTCAGAGTTTCCACTGTATTCTACTGTCAAACAATGCTGCGAAGGCATCTGAAAAAGGCGTTTTGTGGCAGACACTGCATCAAGAATGCTGCACTTCAAAGATGATTATCTTCATCTGCTTCGAAAAGCCCAGTAGGTGTGTGTAAAGGACAAGCAGAGACGGGCAAATTGATACATATTTGACTTCATTCACACAACTTATGAGTGCAGAAACTCTTCACACACACACACACACACACCCACACACACACACACACACAAATATGACATTCCAATGTCACCTGCAGCTATTAAGGCCGGTTTTAATGGTACAGTCGCTCAGGAATGGCAGTATTGACCGCTCGCACACAAGGTGGAATCTCTCAATATGTCACAATCTACTTAGCTGTCTTAGAGTTGCTTACAAACAGGCATTGATTGAATGATCCCAGTTTACCGAGGCAAAAAGCAGCCGCCGGAGTGGAGAGTGGCACCGGCGCGCAGGCAGAGTCGTACTGTACATGCATCTTTATTAGGCGGGCTGCGTTCTCCACGCGTGGCGTTTGGAGGTGGAGGGAGGGGGCTGGATGGACAGACAATAGACAAGCTGTCTGCGCGCAAGATTAGAAGAAAACAAACTGATGAATACATTAACTTTCAGCTTTTAACATTTTCTTTATCTTAGAGGTATTTCAGAGCAAAAAAAAAAAAAAAGAAAAAAGAAAAGAAAAAAAAACCTCTTAAACTGAAGAGTCTGTCAAGGCTTCAAATGTGCAAAAATAGAAATGAAAGTGCCACAGAGTGAGACGGTGCGTGTGTGTGATTCCCAAAGGCCGGGATGGATGGCTTTAATTGTCACTGTGTGTCTCGCTGCTCATTCTTCCTTTCCCTTCAAACCAAATGAACTGCTAACATTTGTTTTTCAGAGGCGTGCTGCGAGCGGGGGAAGTTGTAATCCACCAAAGGAATTACTGAACGCTACCGGAGCACAGGTAATAAAGCCGCGGGTGGAGCTCTTTCAATCCCACGTAATTGTCCTAATCAGCACATGCAATTTGGAAGATAATAATAATAATAATAATAATAATAATAATAATAATAATAATAATAATGTTAGTCATGTGTATTGATCATTGTCAGTGTTTTCCTGAGGTCATAGTTGTTGATGTAGACATAACAATCATGACAACTTACAGACTCAGACCCAGGGCCAACACAAACCCTCCCCTTGATCACCATTAGCAGCCTTGGCAGTCAGCATGTTGGCCGGTAGGTGCAGCTTGCATCTGTGTGTGTGTGTGTGTGTGTGTGTGTGTGTGTGTGCGTGTGAGAGAGAGAGAGAGAGAGAGATGAGATGGGATGGGATGGGATGGAGGGGTGTGGGGGTCCCTAATTTGCACATATGGAAATGCTTTTTCTCACCGCGCCGCCTTCTCTGTTGTGGCCAGATGGAATTAGAGAGTGCTCAGAAGCCGTGAAGGCAAACACATCAAAAAAGAGAAAAGAGGGAGAGAGCAAGAGGGAGGGAGGGACGGAGGGACGGAGGGAGGGGAGGGGAGGGGAAGGAGGAGGAGGAGGAGGACGAAGGATAACGCACAGAAGGAAACAAGCACGGCGAGGAAAAAAGTTGGGAGTCTGGCGGTTGAGACAAAGAAAGGACAAATTGCCGAAGCCGCCGCCGCCGGTATTCCACCTGCCGTCTTCTATCTCCGTGAGGAAGAGCGGGGAGGAAACACACTGGAATGGAATTCTCCCCGCGCCAAAACTACAGTTACAGATAGACGCATCTCGGCCACATCTAAATGGAACTGTGGGATTGGAAATGAGCTCATACGTCATTTAACTCAGCGGCGAGGGGTGGGAGTGGGGGGGAGGGGGGGGGGGGGGGGTTGGAGAAGTGGGGGGGTGTTTTTGTGTAACAAATAAGGTGCTCAATATTCCGTTGGCCCGGGACCAACTTCCTTTCCCCTCCCCGTTGACTTTGACATCCATGTCTAATAATGCAGTGGTAATTAGGCTATGCATTGTTGTGGTGAATCAACGAGTCCCAGTGAGGGGGGGGGGGCGTCTTTCTCTGTCCTCTGTCCTCAATACATTTAAAATACATCACATTGATGAGACGCACATGCACAGGCCTCCCATACATCTATATGTGTGTATTTCTCTGTGTATTTTCCAGTCTTACACAAACAGGAGTCGAGTGTTTTTCAAAGAAATCCGACGTCGGGGTCGAACGTGTGACGGATCACATGAGCTCTGCTCTGCTCTGCAGGTGAGAAGCACTTGTGATTCGTCGTCGTCTTCCTTTTTTTTTTTTTTTTTCTTTTTTTGGTGAGAACAAGAACCCTCTTGTGGTGGTTCAGGAGATCTCTCAGAAAAGGAAATGATGTTCCCAGCAGTAATCAAGTCGGTGTAGTAGATTATAGTAATCTGATTACACTTAATTTAAATAAAAAAAGTTAATACACGTCTAAAGGAATATATGAAATTATGTAGGAAATGTACTTGGTGTCATTATTTTTTTGGTGTATAGGACACTGGTAAAATTTGAAGAGCTGGAGATGTATAAATTATTTTCACTGTGCACGCTGCATGATTTATACAGTACATCATGGTGTTGTAAAATTCATTTGCAGTGTGATATTAATCCTGTTTTAACTGCTGAAAGCAAAAAGGAGAGCAGGGTATGACACAAACTGGGATTTTTTTTTTCTCTTCTTCTTCTTTGTTGCATCATCTGCCTAAATTAAATGACACCGAACTGTGATGTGTGTTTGCGTTGCGCGCCTTATGCATAATGCATGAGTGTATGCATCTGCTCAAGTGAGTGTTTTATTCCTGCGTGTTTCTGAGAGGCTTTAATTGACGAGCTCTGCCATCTTTTGCAGGTTTCCTTCTTTTTTTCTTTCTTTTTTTCATGTGATCAGTAGAATATCTCTTGGTCATTTCAAGAGGTTTTAACTCTTTTTCCAGCCCTCAATCGGCAAGAATTTGCCAAAACTCAATCAGAAATTGAAATGCACTGATTCAATTTATTTATGGAGGTGAGTTGAACCTTGACCTGCAGCTGACCCCGAGGCCAAAACTCAGTTTCAGTGAAAACAGCCAGCAAAACAAGTCATCAGAGACAAGTTTGGATTCACTCAATGTTATTGCTCAAGTCCAAGCTTCAGATATTATCCTGCAGTTTTTATACCGTTATATGTGTGTGCGCATGTGTGTGTGTGCGTGTGTGTGTGTGTGTGTAAGCCTGTATGTTAATAATGTTTTATTCAACAATCTGCGATCTGCTTTGACTTAGTCTGAAAACATAAATAGATTGATTGATCCAACAATCACCTCCAATAGAAACTTCACCTAATTGCAATCTTAGCTTTAGTACAACTAAATTAACAAAATTAGCTCCCACGAAATGCTGATGAGCCTGATTTAAAATCAAAAACACTGATAAGATAAGAGATTAACCGGGATGAATGACTGAACAGCTGGAGTGAAGAAGTTAAACTTTTAAAACTTGGAATAAGAGAATAAAATTAAAAGATTCAGATTAGGTTCAGTCAGGTCCAATAGAGGATATCTGAAAAAGAAAGGAAACCAGAGAAAACATTTCTTGAGGTCACATCTTCATCGGGGTGATTTTCTGTGTCGTCCATCCGTTTATTGATCTTCTGTAGCAGAGCAGAAGCCAATCCCAGCTGGTTTTGGCAGTGTCTATAGCTGGTCAGTCCATCACAATGAAAACTCAGAGAGAGAGAGAGAGAGAGAGAGACAACCTCTCACAATCCACACTTCCTTGTGTCTAAATGCTGCTAAACTCAATCTTTGAATGTCGCCCAAAGACCCGTTTGGATCCACTTTCGGTTGAAGACTCGATGCTAACTCTCATCTGTGTGAACACCAGTCCGAGCTGCTGCTCTGATGTTGCCCCAGTTTGAATGTTTGATTGCAGCTGAAGTCCCACCTCTCCAGGCTTGGAACACAACTCAACGGCCGTGCCAGTTTTAATAATCCCACTCCTGTAGTTCTAAACCCTGCGTCTCCTCAGTCTTCCTGTTTGGCGTCATGGTTGAGCAGGAGTGTCGGTCTGGATGAGGAGATCAAGTCCTCATGTAGCACCTACAAGTTTACTGCCACCTTCACATGCTTTGCTTTAATCCCATAATTTGTGTCTGTTTTATTCCTCCACTTGTCGCTCAAATGGCTGAAAGGTGTGATTTGAGCCTGGACCTTCCGTCTGGCGCTCCCATCCCAGGTTTCCTTTTGTCGCCTGAACCACAGACTCAGTTGTAGACTCCAGTTGTAGTCCAGGTCTGGTTCCACCCGAAGTACTGATTTCAACTCCATTTCTCATTCGATCTTAGTCCATGTTTCAAGTCTGAACCTTGACATGGTTCGTGGAAGATTTCCCAGACCGATGAGTCCGAGCACCGCCGACGCTTTGTAGCCCCTTTCCGTCCTACTGCAAGCCTGAATCTTTCAGTTCTCCTGCCAGGGTCATAATTAACATTTCAACTAGTGGCGGCGGCGGCGGCCTGCAAACGACGCCTGCTTCCAGGGAGGGGGTGGGGAATTAAACATCTGATTAACACTTTCTCTCCCGGATTTTTTTCCAACTGAAGTTTTAATGAGGGGATGCGTGTGCACACGCACATACGTACGTTAGCGTCTGTGTGTGTTTGGAGGGAGATCCATATGCTCGTGTTAACCTTTCATCTTCCACTTCCTCAGTCGGTTCTGGCACAGTCTGCATACAGCACTGCAACAGGCCCAAAGCTTTAAAAAAAAGAAAAAAAAAAAGAAGAAACCACACTTATTATGAACCCATGAAGGTCTAACTGACTCCAGAGCCACATTCTGTTCTTACTCCCCCCCCCACTCTTCTTTTGTATTCCAGACTGCCAGAACCTGTCACAGAGTTTGTCTTCACGCTAATTTGCAATTGTGGATATTATATCTCAACAGGGCTGTGACGGATGGTGGCGAGCCAAACGCTGCAAGTATGAGCCGTTTGCTGCCTCAGCTGAAAATAAGTGGAAAGTATTGCATAAATTCTTAAGGTGTTGATGTGTTTGGAAACAAAACATATGTAGAATTTTGGGATTTTTGCAAGTGAGGAGAAAAACAAGCAACTCTGGTCACTAATTACTTCTCAAGTATACTTTACACCACACAGTTTGAGGAATAGAGAAAATACCTCTCTGAAAATAATGACAATGTTTCGCCTAAGTATATTTATTTAACACACAATTTAATTCTTAAAATCATATCAAGGGTTGTACAATCTATCAAAGAAATTCATAGGGAAAACATGTTCTTGTTGGTTTTCAAACGTTCAACACTTCTTTGAAAATAATTAAATATAACATAGAAAAAATTATTTTTGAGACTGCTTCAACTCTTTTTTAAACAAAGCTCTGTGCACCTTGCCCCGATATTTAGCTAAAAATTGAGAATATTTCCAAAAAAATTAATGAAACTTAACAGCTTTATTTCAAGTATTTTTAAACATGATTTCTAATACTAGTACTTCAACATCTGCCTATCTTCTCTTATAATGTTAATTAATTTTCTGTCCATTTCTCCCTCTATTTCTTGAATTACAATATTGTTTTCAATTTAACTGGATTATTAAAATTGTTTTTTTTATATATACCTCAATTAAAACATTTCTCATAAGATAGTTGTTAAAGAAATATTACAACTTCGTTCAGTGTCTGCAGAAATCGCGGCTTTTCTAAAAAAGTGGAAGAATCACTCCGTGTGTTAAAGGAGTATCTCTCCTGCACCGCAGTGAATTAGCCAGTGCTCGCGCTCTTAATGCAGACTAATGAGAAAGTCCCGCTAATTCTTCGGGGTCACCCTCTGAAGCCGTAATCACACTTTCCCTTAATTGCATTTTCTCCCCGTCCTCTTCCCGATGTGGCCCGACTCGCCTCGCCGCGCCGCGTCTGAGGCGATAAAAGAAGTGGTCGAGTGAGACGGAGAGGCACTGGTCAAGCTAACCGAGGCAGAGACAAAGACAAAGTCTTCAAACAGCTGGCACGCCAATATTAAGAAATAATTGAAAATGCAAATGAAGACAGTGAACGAAACGTCGGTGTATTAATTAAGGACGGACGCCGTGTTTGGTAATCAGGGCTGGGATTGGTGGAAACTTCCAAACGGATGCTAATCACAATGTTATCTGGTCATTTTTGTCTTCCCTTTTTGCTTTTTTTTTTTTTTTTTTTTGTAAAGGGGAACCCATTGTCTCCCAGACTCTTCATCTCTCCTCACCTCATCTTTTCTCTGACTCAGTTTTTTTTTTTTTTTGATGAGGAGTCACCAGCACCGGAGCCCTGCACCCCCCCCCCCTTCCTCCCCCTCCTCCCCCTCCTCCTCCTCCTCCCCGGCCGGCTTACCTGGAAGGTGGCATGTAAGGTTAATTGGGAAATGAAGTTGATAAAGTAATTAATGCGTTTGTCAGCAGTGTCTTTCTCTCCGTCCCGCCGCCGTGGGGCTGGGCGCCCGCCTGGCGTGGCCCCCGGCGCCTGCCGCTGGAGATGCCGCGCTGATACAGCTACCGTCACATCTGCCGGCGGCTTCCTTTTGTTTTTTAGGAGGGGAGAAGTGACGGCGAAGTCGGCTCACCTCTGATTAACCGCGGACAAAAGAGAGGGGTGAGAACCCATTCCCCGCACCCGCCGCTTTGTGGGGTTTGTCAGAACCGTCCCAAATGTCACTCCACTCCACAATCAGGACATTTTATTGTGCGGGCGAAAGACAGCCCGTCTCCAGATCCCCCAAAAATCTGGGTAAAGATTGGCTGTTGTGATTTTTTTTTGCAATCAGTTGAGTTTGCAGTTTGTTTTCTGGACTGAAACAGAAAGTGACTTTGACGGGAACTGACAGGTTTTCATCCATTCATCAGCAGATTCAGCTCCTGAAGCGGCGCAATGATGAACTCACTGTTTAGCTTGACTTGTTTTCGGAGGGTTAAATAGTGTAAAGAATACTTTGATATGTAACTGGCATGTGATTTAGGATTATATTTTTCCTTAAAAGAATATTTTTGAGGGCAATAGTTTGTTTTTACAGGTCAAGAGGTCGCCTGCCTTCAGGAAGGGATCCAACAAGTGTGACTCCTCCTATGAAGCAAAGAAACTTCAGAAACCTACGAGAAAATACGTGTTTATGCAGTAACAGGGTTCATTACTATGGCACTTAAACTCTCTCAGACTGGTTCTTTCTTTCTCTTTAAACTGAATCAGTCTGGATCAAAAGTCATTGTTCACATTCAAAAACTGAACAAGAAATTCTGACTTTTCCTGCGTTTGCCGAACAGAAGACAGGCGAGTACATTCACAAATACTGTTCAGGACGTCTCCCTCCTCTCTTCTTCTTCTGTTTCTTTAAACACCGAGTGATGAAAAGGACCTCCGATGTTCGCGAGCGGCAGCAGAACGAGCGAGGCGAGCGGAGCGCTTGTCTGTTGCAGGATTCCTAATTCGCCAGGTCCCACGTGGTGCCGATTAATTATAAATGAATGATACGGAGTAAAGCCTCGTGGCCTGAGGGAGACGCTCCCTTCCTCCGCCATGAAATATATATGCGGCTTAACTCCTTTATTAATAACATATTTATAAACGGATTATTGATTCTTAAAATGGACAAAAACTTTATCTCGGCGCAGGAAATTCCACTTGGCTGGAGAACATGATGAGAGAGACAATTTATAGCTTTAGTGGAGGATTTCTTTTAATTGATGTGTGTGACACGTAGGAATTTCTGTGCGCGTGTGTGCGTGCATTCGTGTGTGTATGAGTGGCTGAAAAAAAAAATAACGTAACCTCTCAAACTGAGACGACAACAGCAATATATAAAAGTGTGTCTGTGGGAATATTTCGTGCTTTTGACCCCGTTTGCTTCCTCACAGTTTAGATTTGCTTAATTTTGGAGGACTGGATTTTATTAATATGAGAGAGAGAGAGAGAGAGAGAAAGAGAGAGAGAGAGAGAGAGAGAGAGAGAGACAGGGGAAAAAAAAGCATCAAGATGAAGAGACAGAGGGAGGAAGTGTCCCGGTGTGGAAAATGAAGAACAAATATTAGCATACAAGGAATGAAGAGGTGAGGTGAGGGAGCCTCCTCTCCTTTTATTAATCACGGAGGAGTCACTCGTCTTCTCCGCCACTTTCTTTTGTCTCCAACTTTTCTGCAAAGCTGCTCCGATCAGACGACTCAGAGAGAGAGAGAGGAAGGAGGGAGACAGAGGAGGGGACAGGGTTCGGAAGACGGAGACGAAGCAGCAGCAGAAGCAGAAAGAGAAACTGAAGAGCAGAGACAGGTAGAAGATACACTCATATCAAACTTCTCCTGAAAGTCTGCAGAATACAGCAAAATGAAGCCGACAGGGAGTTGAGGTTTGAGTTGCCTCCTTTCTGTCCAGCGCCAATAATCCTGATCATAGATTTGACTCAGGACCAATCTTGACATCCAGAACGCAAAGCGCCATGAACACACAGCCTGGATTCCCGTCACAGAGACTCATGATGTTAAATATACTATTTCATAACATATTGACATAATGTGTTGGATTAGAGGACAAACGCCTGCATCATTCACACCGCTAATATCCGAAATGTAATATTTTGTTGTTTTTCAGGGATAATATAAAGTACGATTCAGTTTGCTCAACAAAATACTTATTTCTATTGAAAAGATGAAAAATTACACAAAACAATTGAAAAAGAAGAAAATAAAACAGATTTTTGCCCGTGTGGCTTACACCTTTTGCTTAGTACATTCTAGAATGTGAAAAAAATAAAAGATTTCTGAAGGAAATGTGAAATGCAATTCAACACCTCTTGAAACATCACCTTACCCACAACTGGACTGGATTGTGGTCCAGGCTATTTTAATTTAATTGTAATTAAACAGTGATTCCCGCACTGATTACATTTCGTTGATTCGTGTCTTTTTTATTACTGCTGTATTGTTTTAGATCGGAAGTGTGGTTGGTGTTTTTATGAGGTGCTGGACAGTCTAATTTCTCTGCGTGGATATATAAAGCTTTTCTATCTTTGCATCTGTCGAGGAAGAAAGCGAAAATTCAAAGACAAAAGGAGGAAGTGAAGACAGAAATATAAAACCTCGCGAGACAGTCGACAGAGAGGTGATTATTCTCCATATGATACACAGAGCAGAGGAGGCCTAACTGAGCATAATGAAGGCCGAAGTGTGTGTGTGTGTGTGTGTGTGTGTGTGCGCGCTCTCTCTTAATGCCGGCCTCCAGAGAGCAAAGCTAAACTTGGGTAAGTGAAGGCAAGCTGTTCCACATCACCGTGGCAACACCTGCTATTACGGCGGCCGTCTGTCAGTCAGCCTGGTCCCGCCTCGCAGCCACGTGCACGCCTGCTTTCATGCACTGCCTTGCTGACACTGCGCACACCCTGGACCTGAACCTGACCTCGCCGAACTGTTCATGAAGGTGTACTTCAGCCTCGCCGAGCTCGGCCCGCACGTCCACCTGGCGCAACGGTTCACTCGGGGTTCAAAAGCATTCCGGCAACAACCGGCGCTCATTTCAGTCCGACCAACTCTTACAAGATAACAGCGCGGCGGCAACAAGCTGAGGCGGCGGGCAGCGCACGGCACCACTCACAGGACCGAACCGGCGCCGCATATCTGCCCGGCCGCTGATACGGGGGGAACACGTGAGTCAACAAAGGCCTATTTACATTTTCAGCAGACGTAGAGAAACACGTTTAATCATTTGTATTTCTTATTACCTGACAACCAGCAATCACACTCCTGTTAGTTCTGGTCTCTCGCATGTTGTCAGAGAAATATTTGCTTCCTCTGTGGCTGTTTCAAACGCCTCTGTACGCGAGTAATGCCATCGCGAGCTCCAAAATAACCCAGTTTCACAGATTTATCCTTTGAAAAACCAAATGACCAGGGAGCAGGTTGGTGGTGATGGACGGGATTTGATGGTCTTAAACTCAGATCATCCAAGAGGCGACTAGTCCCCTCCTCCCAATGATGGCGCATTCCAACTAGATCGCATTACAGTTTTAACACAAAGCACGGCTGTGACCTAAACCGAACCAACAGGCGAAACAGAACAACACTGCAGCGTCAGTAGAACCATCCATACATCCAGGTATGTGCGAAAAAGTGCTGACAGAACCTCACCTGGTTGTGATCAAATGAATCTGCAGAGGAAACATTCCCTCTGCTCTAAGCGCCGTCGTGTTTACTGAGGGTAGCAGCTCCGATGCCTGCTCTCGGGCCTCCATTATGTCCTCCGGACATGGCGAGCGCTCGGCGCTGCACGTTACACCGGTGAGCTCGATGACACAGTTAAATCCCCTCAGCCACGGGCCTGTTACCTTTAAATCACCCGAGATGAAAGTGAGATGGCTGTAAAGACTAAATGGCATATGGCGGTTATTATTTAGTGTCGCAGTGTAAACTTCTGAGGGATCACTCGTGTGGAGCTCAGAAAAGTGTTGGCAGATGTTGAAGCGCGAAAAAAAAAAAAAAAAAGAAAAGACGATGGAGACAGGGAGGGTAAAGCGCACGGCGAGGGCGTACGGGCGGTAGGAAGAGGGAAAGGGCGCAAAAGCGATGATGGAGGAAGCGAAGCCTGAGGGAAGGAAAAGCCTGAGGGGAAAACTGTGGGCGAGAGACACAGTCAGACAAAAGGAGAGAGAGAGACAGAGGAGGATAAAGAGCCATGAAACAGGGAGAAATGTTGGTCTGTCTCCCAGTGGATTGTGGGAGCCACTGGTGCAGCTCTGCAGAACCTGTGCTTAGCAGCGTGTTTACATTAATGAGCTAAGAGCTGCTCCCAGTCTCCAAACGCACACGCACGCACGCACGCACACGCACACACACACACACACAGTCAGGTTTCCATCACTTCAGAGGACATTGCATTGACGTACATCGATATGTTGGATATCTGTCAACTCGTCCTGTAACCGGCAGCGTGAGCTGCACTCACCTGACCCCCCCAAGACTCACAGGAACCTCGGAACAAGTCTTTATCCTTAAATTAAATGATTTATGTTCGGGGGACCTTTTATTGTCCCCAGAAGGGAACACAGCGACCACAAAGCAACTCTGTAAACACAGTTATGACCCCACAACATGAATAATACAGGCGTGTATGTGTGCGCACACACACACACACACACACACACACACACACACACACACACTGAGGCTTGTGTGTTATGTCATTCCTTACAAATATGTGCAAATAAATGGACATATGGAAAATTATATTGAGAAATATTAAAGATTTCAGGGAAATATTTCACCTTCTTACATGTTACTCAAATCAGTCAGAGAAAAAAACACGTTTGTTTGTATTTTATTCCTTACTTTTCCATGTTTTTAGCTTGAATGTCACAGTAAATAACTTGATCTCTGATTCACATCCCAACAGTATGATGGGGGCATTTTTTTTTAATCATGTCTTCATGACTGACCACACATTCACTTCATCATCTTCAGTGAGTTTTGTGATTCACAACATTATGCTGGATTTTTTTTTTCCCTTTCACCTGATTAAAGCTGACTTCATAGACTCACGATTGCATTGCTGAGTTTTTCTCCGTTTGAGTGTGACCGTGACTCTCTTGTAAATGCTAAAGCATATGCTGTGACTCCACCCTGGTTAAATAAAACTATATTGAACTAGATTAAATCATTGTTGGTTCATATAGAGAGGGGATAAAGTATGATACACTGTAGCCATTCTCTCTAATCCCAAAGGTTATTAGGAAGGCATTCGAGTCAGAGGTGTCTCTACATTTTAGATTCATTTTAAGCTTCATATATATGAGTCCAGAATTTACAAGAGGGGAACAAGATCGCACAAAGAAAACCTGAGGGAGGGTCCAGAGAGAGCACTTGGTACGACTGCACTTTGTTTGTGTAAGTGCGTGCTGAGCAGGACTCTAAGCCGATTCAGGGCGCTGGGTGGGTGTAGAGGGTAGTGGGTGGTTGTTATGCAAGTTGTTGTTGACAGCAAGTGATCGTCTCAGGCTCGGGGAAAAAAAGAAAAAAGCAGGAGCTTTATTTTATTCCTTCTCAACTCGCTGTCTCTGTGTCGTCTTGAGCGTCTCGGAAAGTGCTCAGATCATATGCAAAGCTGTTCTATGCTAATGTGTGTACACACTTTGGTAGCGGCGTCGGACCGGCAAGCACAAACTGCATCACAGCCTCGCCTCCACCTGCCTCCTTCCTCTTGCTCCTGGTTTTCTATCTCCTCTCATCTCGTGGATCAAGACGAGAATGTGGGTAAAAGGGAAAAGTAGAGGAAGGCAGCGAGATTCAGGCTGGTCACACCGTCCATTTGAAGATTTACTTCGAGCTCAGAGGAGAGTCTCAAAGTCACAGTAGATGTGTTGAATATATATTTCCTATAGTACTTGACCTAGAGGATATTTTTCCCAAAAATATCCCATTTAAATTGAACTGGTCATTGAACTTCTACAGGTGTTCAGCAACAGACTCATTCAAGCGAAGTGCACCATGGGAGACCCTTCATTCCTGTGGACATCAGACTCGATAAACCGTTCTTATTTTTACTGTCGAGCCGTTCATCCATGCATATATTAGTCATTGTTAAGCCTTGTACATACTTATTACTCTTCATTTGACAATTTAACATTCTTTTAGATTTTATTCAGTAACGCTCAATAATACTTGATATTCTTTGTAGTTTTTACATTTCTATCTCTGTATAAATCTAATTTGTGGCAGCAGATCATTTTAACTCTGGTCAAGTGCACGTGGGCCTGAAGAAAGACTCCGCCGACAGCAGCAACACTGCACGATGTGCAGACCCCAGTGCACCGGCATCCAGAGACAACATTATTGGAAACATCATCAATACCGCAAAAGAGGCCACTGGAACCACCTGTGTGAAGAATATTGACTTTTACACTCAGAGACTTCAACTACCCCTCCAAGCAGTTCACATCTAAAGGACCACTATGAACGGTGAGGCTGGAAAACAGTGGAGCAATAACATGAAGCTCAAAATGACTGTCGAGTTAATCACAGCTGACTGAAGGTGAAAAACACATAGAATTATGCTTTATGACAATTGAAGATTGCATAAAGTATCTGCTGTTTGTGGCTTTCTGGTGAATTTCTTCCACATACATGAGAAAGGCTCTATTGAGGAATCCTTTGCGCTCACTATATATATATATATATAAATATGCCGACTTGAAAATGCCTGTAGATGGACATTCCATACTGTGTGACTTATATTTCTAATCTACAGCTCAGTGTCCTTCCAAAGGCCACTCCGACACATGAGCAGGGAAACTTATTGAATGAAAACCACTCACTTCAAGACTGGAAGACATCCCACAGCACCATAATGAGGTGTAACTTTATCTTGTTTTATATGTTTTCTAAAAACAAACTTTCCAAGGCAAACTCTTCTCCCTCCAGTCAATGATTATCAATTAGCCTGAGAAACTTAAGTGATCAACCCATCGTGTTTGTTTCCATCAGGTTCTCATAGTAGACTCTTGTAAATGTGAAGCTTGTCATGTTGCACACTGATGGGAGTCTTTTAAGTCCTCAGACTGGCTGTGTGGCTGACAGTCGTCCAGATAGCAACAACTATAGAAACACACGTCTAAAGTGACACAACTTCAAGATCCACTTATTGACTTTAAGTCCGATGTTTTTGTTGATTTGATTCGTTGATTGCCTACATGAATGGTACATCAACAGATTTATTGCTAATCTGACTTAAACTGTCCAGACTGACATAATTCCATTAAAAACTAACAGATAGGAGGATGTAGAGTAACCTGTAAAGTCTGTCTGCTGTAGCCTTGTGCCATGTCTGTGACTTTAACCAGACACGTAGACAATACAACATGCAAACAGGATACAATCCTGCATTTTAACCACCTTCTACTTTAAATAAAGTTGAAAAAAAAGAGACTGGATCATTTGTTGGTCAGCCTAATGAAACTCAGCACGGGGTGAACTTGGTTCCTGCTCCCAGGCGTTTCCTTCGGCACACTTGGCCAGTTCCTACAGTGTTAACATGAAGCCCAGAACCGTTCCTCACGGCGCTAAAACACGCAGCAGCAATCAGTAAAAGTTATAGAGCCAAGACACTGGCAACCGTTTCCTTATTTTAAAGTCAAGCGAGTGAAATTAAAGAGCGGGCAGAGCCTGTTTCCCTGAAAGAGGCTGCTTTTTGCACCGACTGACTCATGAAAGTGTGTATTACTTGAGTTGGAGGCAGTTAAAGTGACCAGGCGTCTGGCGGTCGCTGAGGCAGTGTTTAACACCATGTGAGGGGAACATCAAGGCCTTCAGCACTCCGTCTGTTGACCACTTGGCCAAATAAATGTATCTTTTTTTACAAATCTGTCTCCCTCACACCTCCCAGAAATGTGATACTACCATTTTTTGTGGACCAAAATGAAAACCCTTTTTCTCTTTTTTCCAATATCGAATTTGTTGAATTTCTTTTGGACCATCTTGTTTTTTTGTCCTAATCTCTCTGCACAGAAAAATTGATCATTCTTTTTAATAACATGAAGCTGCTGTTATTGTCTTTATACTTCTGAATATTCCTTGGCAGTGACAGCTGTGAACTTCCTCACATGTAAATGAAGTAATAAAGATTCTACTAGTAGTGACCACCAAAAACACACAAAAAAACTAATTATCAGAGTGAGGAAGACAAGTGGCTTGCAGAGTAATAACCCAAATTCAACCACACACACACACACATACAGACACACACATACACAAAATGCATGCAATTAACACTCAGTATGTCTAGATCTCAAACAAATACAGACAAAAGCAGTATAAAAAAATGCTATTTTCCTTTTTACTTCTACTATTTGGCAAATCAACAAAAGTGATGGGAAGGATGTGAGAATCCGTTATTCAAAAGGTACTGTGATCAGCAGATGGAGGAATCTGCGCCGATGCCATCACAGGCATATTTTTAAAGGACCTCCCAAACACACCGAGCAGGCGAACCTCTTGACTTGTGTTTGTTAAAAAAATTAACTTAATTGTTTCCGATCACTGTAAAGAATGGAAGTTCACCTTCAGTCCTCTTACTGTCTTTATCAGAGCTGATGCATTGATCCTCTAACAGCAAACATTTGACTGCATGTGCAAAATTCCCTTCCCAAAATATCATTTCAGAAAAGTATCATTTTGAAACGTATAACACTAAAAACTGAGAACCTTCAGACATTAAGAGTTAAATTCATTCATTTGATTGATTTCATTCCTTTTTCTGCAGCTTTAATAGATCAGTGGATCCCCCAAAAGCTGACAGATTTATACCTTTGATTTCTCGTGGCTGAAATTGAAACTGAGTTGGAAACAAAGACGAATTATCTGCTCAAATTGTAGTTCTTCTGTTAACCTGCGCTCCGGACCGCTGTCTCGGCCCCCAATCCCGCGGGCAGCGGAGGTGGATAAAGTGCCCATTATGCCTCAGGTCGTTGTGTGTGCATGTGTGTGTGTGTGTGTGTCTGTGTTGTCTGTGTGATTGTGTGCACGTGAGCATTAGTGTGTTTGTGGTGTTTTGGTCTCGGAGGGACACGCACCGCATCCTGCCGGGCTTCATGTATCATTGTGAGAGGTTGGCCGTCGGGTGATGAAGTGTCCAGTCACCCCTTTCCTGGGGCCCGGTTTGAGACCCGCCCTTCCTCGCAGAGACACACACACACACACACACACACACGCACACAAAGTTGAACATGAGACATATAGAGCTGATATCGAATTCTGTTTGAAGTGCGTGATGAAAGGACGGAGGACAAAAATATGGCTGGACACAAAATACATGTAGATGCTATTTTCCATTTCGCGTTTACATGACAACGTTCTGAACACGATCTCTGTTCACACGGCAATGGAAGAAACACTGACCTGTTAACATGACAAGTTCCACGTTGGGAGCTGTTTTCAAAAAATCACATTTTCAGTGGCTTCAAGCAACATTTTTGCATCATGGCTCACCCAAAACACAGCAAAAGTTTAACTTTTTCACTTTAATTTATCGCTAATTAAATGGACCCACAGAATAAAGTACTGCTGTTCTTTCCTATTTTATTTCATTGTATTTTTATAGTATTTTATTCATTTCCTCGTATTGTATTTTTATTTATATATGTTTCTAAGCACCAAATGAAGCTGCGCTCCCAATTTCATTGTATACCTGTTATACAATGACAATAAAGGCTTTCTAATTCCAATAATCCCTCTTTCTGGTCTTTATTTCAATTCAGCCATATCTTTATGTACACCACAGCTTCTTTGCAGTTCCAACACAACTCGCACGTAGCTTATTCTCAATGGCTGAATGGGATCATTCAACATTCAGCTGGGGGACTTTCATTTTAGTTTTGAATATCTCACACAATTTATAATAAATTAAAACACCAATTAGCACCTAATATAAAATCTATGATAACATACCACATGTTAGCACTAAACAGCAACTTAACCCAAACAATCTAAATCCTCATTTGTGTAAAAAAAAAAACTAGTTTCGCAGGCCGTTTGTTACATTACTCTCTCTCTCTCTATATATATATATATACATATGTGTGTGTGTGTGTGTGTGTGTGTGTGTGTGTGTGTAAGATGCTGCAAAGCAAACATGCTTTCAAAAGTAGATGTTTTAAAATGTACAAATATAAACAAATAACACATGTGTTTGTCAATTAACAAAGTACAAAGTAAATCAATACCCCGTCTCTCAATGCCAGATGTTGGGTTTTTACTAGAGCTGGGCAATGATTAAATTTCTTAATCGCGATTAATCGCACCCCAATCCTGGAGTTAATCGCGATTAATCGCGATTAAAATGGCTCATTTGAAGTCTGCCGAGACCATTCAAAATGTGTGTGTGTAAAATAATAATTTTACAATTCATCAAATATGATGTATAATAGTTTATAATACCAAGTCTTTACCAAGATTGCCCCCCCAACACACACACACACACACACACACACACACACACACACACACACACACACAAAACACACACACACACACACAAAACACACACACACACACACACACACACACACACAACACACACACACAAAACACACACACACACACCACCACAAAGCAGATGAAAAATGTAAGTTTCTTATGAGGCCACTTCCTCAAACTTCCTTCTATCTCTGAGCCTCAGACACAGCAGGCAGCCTAAATTCAGTCACGCCGAATTGTGCCTCAGACTTACCTTTATTAAGTAAGATTGTGTGTTGAAGGGAAATGTACTTTATTTTGTGTGTCTTCAGCGCCTGATAAAGACCCAGCGGGCCGATAAGCTGCACCAGCAAAACACGTGATTTAAGTTTCAGTTTCATTTTCTTCATATTTGCGCTCCTTATTTCAGTTTGTGCCTCATACCAGCCTTTTACTCGTGATTTTTCTGATAATTCGGCCGAGTTCAATTTGGCAAATAATGAGGAATGGACCGTGTTTCACCGCAAAAAGCGCGTCTGTTTTGTTGACACTCAGCAGGAGCGCGGTGTGACTCTCGCGGCGTAGGACAGGTTCGGCTTGTTCACGCCCCCCACAGCGTTATTCAGCCAGGCTGGGCCGGGCATACATCAACGCTAAAATATATAAAAGTGAATTTCAAAGCTTGCACGTGTAGACCAAGCTCCCAGACCCAACTTTGAAATGCCTAGATTAACGGGGACATTTTTTTTTTCTTCGCGCGATAAGAGTCTAGCGATAGCGCAGCACGTTATCGCTGTTAACGGCCCAGCTTTAGTTTTTACAGTTTGACAACTACTATCACACATATCCTGATGCGATTGTGGAGGACTACAGAACACAGTGGGCGGGTGGAGCAGAGATGTTCTTGTTGGTGCGTTCAGCTGGAAGAGTGAAGGAGTGAACGTCCCTTGAACCTCACTTCCCAAATGCGTATTTTCCAATCAGATCCGTAGTCATACAAAGAGTCTGCTGTGACCGTTGAAAGTTTCACCGCGATGTTTCTTGAATTAATTAGGATTGCATCCTTCATCTGGTCTTACATCATTTCCCATCAATAAAACAGAGCATATTTGTAGTTTGTGGGCCTTGATAGCTGCGGGTGTCCTCAGTTATCCGACATTCAGCCTCTGGATTCGGGGGTAACCCGACAAAAGACCGGAGTCGGGGAGGTGACGGAGTCCAGATGTGTCTGAACAGTTCCACCAACACTAAAACAACATACACGTTTTAGACTCATTTACAAAGCAGCCTTTTATTTAAATTTAGTTGTTTTCTAACAAGAAAACAAACAAAAAAAAAAAAATTCTAAGACCAGCAGGTAATTGGCCTTCATCACATCAGGATAAAAATGTAGGGTTTTTCTTTTCCTTCAAGTTTCCTGTGAAACCACAGTCTTCATATTAGGTCCCACCTTGTGTTCATAACTGATTTATTACGATGACTGTGAAAGTCCATTTCTTTCAGGATGACTACAAAGATCTATTCTGATCATCAGGATGCTGATAGATCGTCACTGTGAGACTCCGAGTTTAGGCTCTTGACTCCTAACAATTCTCTGGGCTAAATATGGAGGGAATAATTTCCCCAAAAGGGATTGATAAAGTATTCAAAACTCAAAAAAAAAAAAAAAAAAAAAAAAAAAATCTAAAAAACAAATATAGAAAAGATCATAAAGTTGAGGATGTTTTCTTTGAGGAATACCTGAATGGACATTTTTCACTGAGAAGCCTTCTTTTGTCACATAGTGACATCTAGTTGTCCCAGATTACAAGTACTGGAATAATTGATATGTGTCTAAGATGGTTTTTAAAGCAGTGGAACGACCAGGCAAACAACTAAAAAAGTGTGACTTATAGTCCAGAAAATATGACAAGCCCTTAATGAGCCTTCGTGGTCCTGTACGGCTGAGGTCTTTAATGTTTCTAATAGTGCTTCAAAACTCTAACGAATGTGTCACCGTGAAGCTCTGCACACAGCCTGATAAACTCCACCCACCTCAGTGATCACTCGAGGAGCGGGGACATGTCAGAACCATGCAGGTCTGTGGCACAAAATGCACACTGTCATCATTTAGTTCGTTTTAATCTTAATTTGGGCAAAAAACAAAATAATGAATAACAGCACCTACATTAAAGCAGCCTTCAGTCCTAACTTGCTCTTTGGGGCACCAGTGTTGAATGAGCTCGCTGAAGCCAAGCGAGGCCCGAGAGGGTGTCGAGAACATCGCAGCGTTCTCTCCGAACCAAACAGTTCAAATGTGTGAAATCCAAAGAGAACAACCAACCTGCGCCTGTCCTGCAATCCAGAGATCAGCACGAACGCGGTGAGGGGCGCCTGGATTAGCGGCGGCTCGGGGTAATTATTTTCGCTGGGTTGGGCTGGTCAGATAGGGCGGGGCCGGGGCGGCTGACATTTTGTCATCTGCTTAACACTGAGGTCCCCTTGGGGGGCTAATGAGCGCCATCATTTTTAGTGATCAATAAATCATGCCTTATTGATTTCTCTCTTCTCCCCCCTCTAAGCCAGCTTCTGTTCTCTGAAAGTCAGAGAACAGGAGGGGAGGTGAGCGGAGGGAAGCACGAGGGAGGAGACAGGTGGAGGGGGGGGGCTGATTGGTGGGCGAGCGGATGGATTGAGAGATAAGAGGAGGCCAATTTTGAGAAAAGAGGACGGAGAAATAATGAAGCATTCAGGGTTGAAAGAAGCGGTGAATGGAGAGTGGGTAAAATGTTGGCTGTGGCTCATCGAAGAGAAGATGTTGTTCTCCAGCAATGACGAATAGTTGACTTTTGACCCTGTAAACAAAAATGTGGTTGAAGTAACAAAAAGGCCAACATCATGTAGGCCCTCGAAAGAACGGCGTAAATGAAGAATACAGTGAGCTTTCTTCAAGTCTCTGCCCTTCCGGGCACTAAAACTCCTTCAGGACTCGGTGCTCAGTGTCTTGTTCAAGGACTCCGCGGCACACAGACCGGTGGAACTGGAGCTCAAACAGCTTTGTGACTGGCGGGAGCCCTCCTCTCCCCCCAGAGCTGACGCAACCACCAAACCCGAACTTCTAAATCCGCACTTCTAGTGCCGGTATCAAAGATTCAAGAACGCAAAGTGTCTGAAGCTCATTGGACCCCCAAATGTGTAATAAGTGAAGGTTTTCGAATAAAAGGATGAAAAATATACGAGTGAATCAAGCATCTGTTTACAGGTGTCATTCAACCGATTCGACACCAGAGGCAACGGCCCTCGAAATACAAAAGAACCCGAGGCTGCTGTTGAGGAGGAATTAGCTTGCGTGCCATTCGTGAATCTGATCATTAAAAAGCAGGGAGACAGAATAGAAAATGACAAATTGATCCTGCCACGTTCACGACAAGGCAGTAGACATGAATTATGTGTGTCTGCAAATTTCCCAAATTTAAAAAAAAAAAAAAAAATACATACTTGTGTTTCTATCATTGTTAATAGTAAATTTTAAAAGATTACAAACAATGTGATTTAAATAAATGTCTTCCTCTGACAGGCTGGCTGAGTGACTTCTTTAGACTCCAGGGGCCTCATTTTTCAACTGTTCGTATCCACAGTTCTGCGCCTGAAAATGTTTCAGCTCAGAGAATGTGCTTCATCAGTATCACTCAAAACAACGCGCTGTGTGTGTTTGAGGGGATTTTGAAGCGCTCACGTTGACAGCAGTTACCTCGCAGTTTGTGGCCACCAATGGGTTCAGGAAGGCCGGTCCAGGACGCACACGGTGATTTCTACTCAGTGAAATCTCAAGAGGAACTGACCCATGACACGTGGCCATTTATTTAGATGAGCTAAATTATAATCATGACAGCAGGTCATTCAAGTCAAGGTATGCAATGGAGATTTCTTCATCTCAAACAAATAATTAACGCAAAAGCCAAGAACAGTGGAAGGTAGAATCATTTCTGCTCCACATGAATGGAGTGAGCAGCACTGAGGGCTGGATGCTTTAATGACGGTTTGTACATCGGCACACAGAATTAACACCAGCGGTCTGACTGAGAGTGAGGAAACAATTCGCTCATGTCAATTGATCGTGCTTTTGGTCTAGTTCTGCTTCGCTGAGAAGTATTTCAAATGAAGAGAAGACATATTGGAAGAAATGTAAGAATGGAAGTAAACATAAAGAAGTTCACGTGGCATGAATAAGGTGTCCTTCCCCCCGTGGAGACACTGAAAGGAACAGAGACTCGCTCCAAGAGGCTTCATTAAGCACTCCAGCCATCAGGTTATGCAGGAGCTCTTAAGAGGCGTTGCAGATACTTATCACAGTAGGAAATGTTAAGTGCTGCCGCGGTGGAGTTTGTTTGGTCAGTTAAATCTGTAATCGTCACATATATCTTCAGAAAGCAGTAAAGCAGCTCCTCCAAACCAAACCTAAGGGACAAAATGTCATTGGTAAAGGTGTTTGAGGACAAACTACAACAACAAAATCCAACTACACCAACTGCTGACATTTTCTATGTGGTCAATTATGAGACATAATCACATAAGCCTCGATCCACGCCCGCCTGTGGAACTTCGAAGTCTTGAAATAGCAGCTTCAAAAAGGTGGTCTGACCTGATTGAGCTGCGACAACTGAAGTAGACGGAGTATTTCAGCCTCTGGGCCCCTCTCAGTGGTAATGGAGCCATAAGTGACGGGAAAATACTTAAGTGTTCGTGAGGAAAATTAACCCTGGATGAAAAGCGAGCACATTGACCCAAGCCTTCATACAGTAAGAGCCCCGAAAATGAGCTGAAAATGGATTTCATGCATCAAATGGGACATCAGAAAGATTTGCAAGTTGATTCTAATGCATCTCCAAAAATTAGCAAAGGTGAATCCAATGTGTGCGATAACAAAGACAAATCATTCCTTTGACGTATTTTCTAATGAATATCATGTAATATTATTTGCTGTAAGAACATTCTGACGACTGATAAGTGAAGTGAATAACACTGATCGTCTCATCATCGTGGCACCAGCTGCAGTTAGTGCAGGTATTTTAGAGTTAGACTTACCTTACTTGGACTCAACAGACCCAAGAGAAGGTGAAGTTTCTGCATCGGACGAATACCACTTTTATGCAGTAGTGACTCACTATAGTACGTTTCTGGAGGACTTTTGGCTTTTTCTCATTTAAAATCCAGCAGTTTTTACATTTACTATTTCAAAACCAGGCTGTAGATTTACATGAGACACAGCTAGTCTGATTAGCCTCACATCAGTGTAAAAGCACCATGGCTATAGTTTTAAAGTGTAAATTTGGAAATGTCAATAGGAGAAGCTGTACAAATGCCATTACAACAAATGCATTGTCTTGCTAATTGTACATTGACAGACTTTTGCATTTCAACCGTTTTATAATTCAAAGCGTCGCTGGACCGACAGATGACTTTGGAACCAGACCAGAATATGTTGTCATTTTACAGCTATACGCTTTGTTTTACCTTCTGCACAAATTAATGCAACGCTGAATGGATATCAATTAATAGCTAATATTTCAGCTGCCTTGCTTGGATACAGACAGTAGAATTTCTATAATGGAGTTCTTCAACTTTTAATTGGTTGTGAAAATAATATGCCTTTTTTTTTTTTCTTGGCACACATTTCCAGTAAAGTGGCAGCACATCACGAAAGCATGCCCAAACAATTAAAAACTTTATTTGTGGTTGAGAATTATCAATTAAGAGGTACCACCTAGAAAAGAATCCAGCAAAAAAAAAAAAAAAAGAAAGAAAGAAAGAAGGGGAAGATTGCACTGCCTGGATGTAAGTTTATGCTTCAGCAGATTTTAGAATAGATTCAAGGCCGGAGGAAAATTACTCCAGACAACTGCAGTGAACTCAAGACAAACCTGCTTAACTTCTGTCAGCTGGAAAAACGTACCAAAGCACATCAGAGCCCTGCAGTCTGTGTGTACATGAGCCAGTTCAACTGAAATCTGCGTTTTTGAACGATACCATCCACATCCAGGATGCCATCAATCTATCTACCTTTTCCACAGTTTTTTTTTTTTTTTTTTGATAGTGGGATAGACTCCAGCCATCTCCTCCTATTTACTGCAGAATTCTATGTTTCTGCTCTTTATTTTTTTCTCTCTCCATCAGTATTAAGTCGCCATCCAGGCTGTGTTCATTTTTTCTTTGTTTCTTGCTTCTGCCTCCCTTTTTTCTCTCATTTTGATGTTTCTCTCTTGGTTTGAATGTCCTTTCAAGGGACAAAAAAGCTAAAATGTTGCCTTATGTGTCATATCATACCCATAAAATTTCTGGTGTGACTTTTTGCGTCAAACATCCTGTACTCGAGCAGCTGCGGCCCATTTCAAAGAAGAATTCTCATTTCGGTCCCAATGTTGATTGTTCAGTACTCATTCCTTCACGTTGAACTGGGGTCCGTGAGCAAAACCCTCAGCTTACTTATTCAGATCAAATGATGAGAGGAAACGACAGCATTGTTCAGTTTCTTTCAGTGGGCCCGTCCTTTAATGCAGTGTTTCGGTGAGATTATTGGAACGGTCCTTAAATCTTAAATGCAAACAGGGCGACTTCCAGGAAAAAAAAGTTGGCAACAGCCGATCTGAATCTCAGAAAATCAATGAAATCCCTTATGTTGTGTGAGACTTGTGTAGCAGCAGCCACATGCCTGTCCAGTTCACCATCTATCCTTCACCGAGACAAAAGTCGGCTGGTCTCTGAACTCCTAGAATTATCTCAAGGTCTCCTGACTAGATTCCCCCCAGTGTTTTTATTGTTTTCCACTCGGTTGTCAAAGAGTTGCGGTGCCATTATTATTGATGGCGCAGTCCCTCTGGTCGGATGTATACATTCATTTACCATTCCCAACCCTATGTAAATGTCAGCCCTCCACCCTACGATGACAAATCGTACTTTCCTGTCAACCGTCACGCCACCTTCTGTTCTGGGTTGTACCAACATTAGTTCACATGGGTTGGGATCTTCTGTTTTAATTACGTGAAGGGAGGGGCGGGGGCGGCAACATTAGGCTACATCTAATTAACAGCATGTGTATTAGTAGCAGGGCACCATCAGAACAGTATCTAAATTAATTAGGTTTTGATTTAAGATATTAAATTCAAATTAATCATTGGGAAATGGAAATGATCCTTGACGCCGCTCCAGCTGCGAGGTCGGCTCCTCCGTCGCTTAGCTGGATCGCGCTACTTTTACATGTGCCCTTGGGGTGGTTGCGGCGCTGGTGGAGTGGATTACTAAAGCTTCAGAGAAATCTCTGTATTATTTGTTCCTGGAGGGGACCCTGGGCGCTACAGGTATGGATAATGATAAGTGTACAGGCTGAATGTTCGTCCCCACATGAGGACGTTCTTCCTATTGACGGCAGAATCTCACCAGGAGAGCTGAAGTGCCTTCATTCAGCAGAACGACACACGGCGGTTTTGTGTCGCCATTATAATTTCCCACATGTCCTTGGCTGCACAACTTTTCTTCCCCATTCTGTTAGTCAAGCTAAATCCACTTGTGGATGCACTCAAAAAACCGAAATGAGGAGGAGGAGGAACAGGAACACAACCAGCCTGCCAGGTGGGAGGAAATTGCAGGTCTTCATGTCCTCATGATACATAGGTATTTGAACAATGGTTTTAACTGGAAAGCACGGAATGGACAGAGGATTTGATTGAAACAATTCAAAATCTGCAACTCCCATTTAGCCTTGATTTGAACTCGCAGGACTGAACCCGGAGGTGGTTTGCATCCGGCGCTGCGTTTTGAAGTCGTTTCTCCGACTTTTCCTTGTTTGTTTTCCTTCATCCCTGGTTAATTAGCACTCGCGAGATAGCTATCTTAACTTGTCAAAACAATGAAATAGTATGAAAAGCAGCAAAGAAGCCCGTGATTACATGGTTTATTTTTCTTAGTCAAGCACTGTATCTCGCACGCTGCTTCGCCGTAACGGCAATCAGAGCCTCTCATGCTGCAGACAATCAGTCAAAACAGAGCACAGCAGCTCAAACTCATCATCCGAGCTGCTCTCAGTGTGAACGCCGCAGAAATATGCAACAGTGGCGGAAAGCGACTAAATTGTCACACAATTATCCAACTAAACAATTCAGCAGGATTGTGAGATCTTATTTCGGCTGCAGTACGTATACATGTATTTCACATTATTCTCGTGCCCGAGTTTAAAATGTGGGAATAAATTGATTGCTAATGAAAATAACACTTTTTTTTTTTTAAGTAATGTTAATTCACTAGATAAAAAACTGCATTAGTTCTCTCCTGTTTTCCAAAATTTTCGATGAATTTTCCCAAGTAAATTTCCAGAAACAAGAACCAGAGAGGAGGGCAGTGACATTTTAAGTGGAGAATAGAACAGAATAGAAATAATTCATCCAAGGGGAAAATTCTTAAAATGAGATAAAAGCAAGAAGAAAATGGAAGCCGTCATGTACACTGCATGCATCTCGCACATCGTTGGAGTAGAGTTATACAGTAAACCTAGAATGCAGTCATCAAAAAAACAGACAGGAGGCAGATGTGAGCACCTTTTTCAGCGAGTATATAATAATCCTGCCATGTTCACGTTCATGGTGTTCCACAGTTTCAGATCGGTGGAAACTGTGGTAATTTAAAACCATCATGTTCCTTCCTATCACTAGTTTAAAGCACTAAAACATGTTGTGGAATGGATCGACACTTCCACGTGAAGACGTCAGCGTCTCATTTCTGTTTTCATCAAAACTCCAAAACAGAGTGAACATTTCTCCTGTCAGAGTCAGAATAGATCAGGTCATTCGGAAACACAAATGTCAAGATTCAAGAAGATTTCAATTCATTTTCCTTTAATGATGAGAACAACTGATATTACAGTCATGAAAGGTTAGGAAACTTCTTTCAGAGGATTTCTAGAGGATTTACCTGTTTCCTTTTTTTTCCACCTTCATTTCTATTCACACAGTGATTAAACTGTATTCATACTAGTCATGCTCATATCCACACAAATATTTATATTGCTGCAATCAGATTGTCCATTTCTGCAACTTGCAAAATGAGTAATTGTTATTTTTTTAAAAAGTTATTAATATTTCTTTCACTGATTGGGATAAATTCATAGAAGACTTTTTTAATGTCATTTATTTCATCTCAACAGATTGTAACCCTTCATTCAATTAAAAAGTGTTGCTCACATAAGGATGCACACAGATTGTACAATCAAAATAAATAATTTGAGTTTGACATTTTTTTGAAAAAAATCCGACAATTTTCTGTAACTGCATCGTGCATTACAGTGCATTGCTGCAGATAAAATCAGTTCATTAAGTATTGATTGGTCTTTTTTTGGTATGATGAATGTCAAAAACTGTAACAACAATACAGTCTAATTGAAACAATACAAATAGAATATTTAATTTATACAGAGTTTGTTACATTTAACTGTTAGATTTGAAGCAAAAGTGCAAAGGAGGCAATAAGTAAATATAAATAATAAATTAAAAAAAACACTATGTTGTTAGAAATTTTAAGACAAAAAGAAAATACTCGTTGCAATGTCTGCATTTCATGATCAACCAAACTAAAAACATTTCAGATGTCTTCGCTGAGTTTCATGTTCTGAAATTACACCTGGCCGACGCCACATTGAGCAGCACTGCGACTCCGACGCGTTGCCCTGCAGTGTGAAGCATCGTCTGAAGGCTCCTCTCTCAGCTCCGGAGTGATGAAGGTTAATGTTGGAATCATTATCGTGTCACCGGCTCTGCCGAATCCCCTCGGCGGGGCCGCTGAGCTGGGCCTCGCCATTGGACGGCGCCGTGTGCCACTTCTGGCCCGTGTTTGTGGAGACGATCACACAAATTGTGCCGTGGCATCGTGGAACAAAAAAAAAAAAAAAAAAAAGAAAGAAAGAAAGAAGGGGGGGGGGGGGGGTTAGGATGGTGAGTGGGGGAGATGGATGCTAAATAAATCTCTCTTCTCCACCTCTCCTCTAACTGGCTGCCGGTCCCCGCTCGATGATTAGCCGCCTCCCGAGGGGGAGGTGAGTTAGCAGAAGCAAACTCTCTCTAATGAGCTAAGCTCTTCCCCTCTCTCCCTACCCCCATTATTCCCTCCCTCCCTCCGAGGACCCAGGGGTGGCCGGGTGGTCCCGGGAGGTGGTCCGCAGCACACCTGTTCTCCCAGTCCCCCCCCCCCACTCCCCCCCCCACCTTCCTACAATCAGTGCATTTCTGCACTTTCTTGTTGATGAAGGGGGTATTCCTCCTCGCCCCGCTGAGACCACAGCCATTGTGTTTTTCCTTCTCTTCCTTCATCCTCTCTCTCTTTTTATGCTCTCATTTTACCCATAAGCACTCCCATCTCGCCACTGTTAGATCCTCGTGCTCGGATGTTTGTTCGTTATAGCCGTCTTGTTTGTTCGCATTCGCAGGTAAAAAAAAAAAAAAAAAAAAAAAAAGAAAGAAAGAAAAGATCGATGTTGTTAAATGAAATGACACCGGCAGACAATGAGTCACCGAAGGCCACCTGGCTCCGACCGGCCCCTCCCCTCCAATTTCCAAGACAACACTTCCCTCCTGTTAATTAGGGCAAAATTTTTTGTTTACATAACCAACTTCAGGGTCACTGACGACAAGCGGCATCTTGGGACGGGGAGGGGAGGGGGACGGGGACGGGGACGGGGATGCGGATGCGGGCGGGGCAGATGGGTGCATCGGTAACCCGTGGCTAAACAAAACATCCTACCTGCTGCCTGCCGGCATCGAACTCCCAGAAGCCATCGGGAGGGCACGTGTTTTTGGCGTGGGCTGGGAGACGGGGGCTGGCGGAGCCTGTCCTGCAGCCCCTGGGGCTGGAATATGGCTCAAGACCAAAGTTAAGGCCTGTCTAATTAGTCCGGTGAAGGCTGTGATAACAAATAAACATAGAGGAGGTTTGGGAAGCTCTCAGGGGTGATAATGCCCGAGCAGATCTACTGGTATACTGCTTCTGGTTGTTCACCGGGTACTAATGGCGCTGTGAGTCAGGCAGACCCACAGCAGCACCTCCAGGCCTCGCCTTGGGGTTCATCATCCAATCCATCTGTTCGCTTCCCCTCCTTCGCTCTGTAAATAACACCTCGGCGGCGGAGACTGGAAATGAGGACGTAAACTGTACTTTAGGCAGGAGTAAGTTATGAACTAGTCCAATACATCTGAAGTGCATTTTAGATTTTACAACTTTTTAACTGATATAAAAAAAAAGACAGACAGAATAAATACTTCACAAAAATTTTTTAGCTGCTCCTTTGAGTCAAGCTTACCTACTAAGCTCCAAATGATAACCAAACTGTAATGTAGTGTCACGTCAGTCACTGAAAATAATCAGTGGATTACACTAGTGAGTAATAGTGAGTTTGGAAGCGATTTTTCATCATCATGAAGAATGTCTTTCCATGTAGACATGACTCTGGTGTGGTGGTGTTTCTGTGACATTATCTGATTGAATAATCATTGAATCAGCTGTTAAATTCAGCAGAATTCACATCAGCAACAAACAGTCCCAGGACATTATGGACATGGAGGCTGCCATTGTTGCTACCGTCTACTTGTGCATACACAGATGAACTGTTTACTTTGCCCATGGTGCGCAGGCACAGTGTCATGATTTCAAACATGTTGTATTTTCCGACATTAACATGGCGACAGAGTGACAGTGTTTTCCCCCCGTTTACACGGAGATTGAATCTGGGCTTGTTAAAAAGTTCCAATTTGTGAAACACTTCAAAAAAGTGTGTTTTCAGTGACTCTGAGCACCATTGTCATGTAAACAGACAACAAAAGGCAAAGGACGTTTTCTGTTTTCACTTGAAAACAAAATCATGAAATTGGGCCCAAAGTGAAAAATCTTTCAACGCTACAGTCTCAGGACTGAGTTAGGATAAAGAAGGTTTTCTTCCACTAGTTACATAGCAACGGTGCACCAAACCACTGGAAACAGCTCGGTTTAATCTAATAGCAGCGATGTAGCTCTATAGATGAACAGTTCATTAAAAAACTGAAAGACTAATTCCACGGCAGTTAACAATCACAAGCCAGTTGTTTCCAAAAGAAGCTGCATTACAGTAGCAAGTTTATCTTATCAATGTTTATTCAGTTTGTTTATTAGCTTTAGACTGATAGTTGTGTCCCTGTCAATCAGGAGCAAATGTTTCCTTCACTATTCAGGAAGCAGGTTCAACCAGAAGCTGCTGCCCAGGCTGCAGATGCTGGAGGCAGATTGGAGCAACTTTCAGGAAACCTGTGGAATTTTATTTCTTATTTCCTTATTTTTGATGAGCAATAAGAAACCTTGTCGTGGTAGAACAATAAACAAAAATGTATATTTCTTGTTTTATATGTGCTCGACGAAAGCTTAACGGCTTTGTGGGGCTCGAACCCAAAAAGCACATACAACACCTCCACCTAAATTTCATGTTTCTTTCAATATAATTCAAAAAATGTAATGATATACTTGACTGGGAGAAACGGACAGATTGAAGGTGTCTCTGTAATGATGACCTGCTGGTGGGTGACCACTGAGAGCTGCTGGCCTTCCTCTGCTGCCGGGCTGCGCGGTGTTGTGCTGGTCGGCAAGCGTCACATCTTATGAAAGGGCAACCGCTTGCCAGTCAGACGTCCATCAAGGCTGCGCCCCAGTGGGCCAGCGTGAGGCCATAATCCCTGGAAGTGCTCCTATGGTTCCTGCCCCACCTCCCATATCTCCTCCATCCTCTCCTCTACACATCCCTTCCCTCCATGCTGTTGTTTTCCTCCTCTTCTCCCCAGGCAGGGGGTGTTTGGACCACGCAGCGTGACCTGGCTGCCAGGGGAGGGATCCAGGGAGGGGCTCCGGGGCCACAGGTGAGGCCTGAGCTCAATCTACCCCCCTCCATCCTGCCTCTCCCTCCACCTCCCCTGGGTGCCAACTTCACCAAGCCCCCTCCGCCTCCTCCCTGTGCCCAGCAGGCCAATCAAGCCATATCTGTGTGCCATGCAACCTGGGGACCAGGGGGACGGAGGAAGGGAGGGAGGGTAATAGCGGAGCAGGCAGGCCGAGGCCCCATGTGGACCTCCTGTCCCTCTGAAACCCTCCCAGGATCTGTGTCACCATCACCACCACGTTTAATTACCTCGCTCATCTTCATTAATTCATGGGGCTTCTTTATTCCCTGCAGGCCGGAGATAGATAGAGAGGGGGGAAGGAAGGGAGGGAGGCAGAGATGGAGGCAAAGGTGGAGGGAGAGATGCCACTCTGCTCGTCAACAACAACAACAACAATAACAACAACAACCGCGGCATCAGGCGCCACGAAAACAATAATCCCAGCAGCTGGAGATCCGGGCTGGAAGCGGCAGCACGGTGACCCTGGCGTCACCCCCTGGGCTTCTCTTCTGGAACCTCTGACGCTCGAGGCTTTCTGCCATCTGAGGGCCGCGGGGCTCCAGGGTCAGTCTGGCCATCACAGGAGACCCGGGAAAACAGACCTCCGCAATCTGGCCAGAAAACACCTCTGAGACCAAATGGTAAACAGGCTCTATTGATTTGGGCCCTCAAGGCCGCTCCCTGGACAAAGTGACCATAATGACATTAGAGAGTAGAAGCTCAGACGCTTCTCACTGGAGACTCGGATTAGAGCCACGGCTAATAAAGGACTATTTCATGGACCAGGGGATCAGTGTTGTAGTTTGTGGCTGAGGGCGGAGAGGCTGGGAATGTCCATGAGAAACAAATGAGAGAATCAAAGTCCTATTATCACATCTGGTCAAACATATTTCTTTCTTGTTTTAATTATGTTGAATCAAAGACTTCAGACACTAAACTTCATGGCCAGGCCTTTCTGTGTGGAGTTTGCATGTTCTCCCAGTACTGTGGTTTCATTTTGAGGTCAGTTAGTGTCTCTGAATTCCCAGAGAGTGATTGAGTGTCAGTCAGTCTGTTTGTGCGGTGATGGACTGGCAGCCTGGTCATTACATTACATTACATTACATTTTGCACATTGTCAGCTGGAATTGGCTCGAACACCCAGAACACTATGGGGAGATGCATGTTATACATGGTGACAACAAACACAGAATAAAGGCCTTTACTGAATAAACAAGCCGACATAGTTCAAGTGTATTTCTTCACATTTTTCTTGCTCGATATTGACACAGCTCATGAAGAATCGTGTGAGTTCACGCCATGTTTTTACAACTGCAGTCTGTTCTGTTCTTTTTTTTTTTCTTTTGACACTTTTGTTTAAAGCTTGTGCTTGTCAGATTTTAACACAGTTTTACCAGTTTAAGATCACATTGACTGAAGGACGCCATTCAATGGTCCCATGTTTCTTAAATGAGGAAGAGGAACCCCGTTAGGGTCCAAGTGTTGTATGCAGAGGGGATGGAAAATGAGAAGCTGAGCCAACGTTTAATAAACACGAAATCAAACTGAAAAGTACTCATGTCTGACTAAAGAGATAGTTCAGAGAACTAAAAAGGTCATCCTGACAGGTTACTTTGCTGAACACTCCAGAGAACAGTCTATTTGATCATTTTGACTGTTTAAGCCATGTTTTAACAGCTCAGGACCAGGTCAGCAGGAGGCTCCAGCCTGTCTCAGCTACCATTCTGTGGAGGGCTGGGTGTAAATTCAACACATCACCAGATGGAGGACCTGGAAATCACTCAAACATATTCAGGAAGAACATGCAAACAGGCACCCAGGAAGGCAAGCCCAGCTTTTTCACCATTAAACACAAAGGTTACCCGCGGTCCCACAGAGTCTTGATTCTTTTGCAATGTCAGCAAACAGCTGATAATCAAGCGTCTGAAATAAAAAGATGTTTTAGATTTCATTTAGGGGATTTAAGGGTCAGTGTTGATGGATGCATTTGGTGAAACACTAACGTGTATTGTCTTCCACTGCTTTTTTCTTTTTTTCTTTCTTTCTTTCCAGGGGGGGTTTGGTCCTCCATCTGAGCTCTGAGCTCCAGCATGGTTGGAGTCGGGCCCCAGCGGCTTGCGCTGACACCGAGGTCCCACAGAGCAGAAAGTTAATACTGCGACAGATGTGTCGCCTCCGTGCTGCCTCCCGGCCATGCAGAACCTCTCCTTCCCTCCGCTCCCGCTCCTCCTCCTCCTCCTCCCCCCTGCCAGGCCCACTTTCATTGCTCTTCTTCATTTTTGAGCTGCCTCCTTTGCAGTGATCAACCTCCTCAGACACCGTTTTCATCTCATTCATCTCGGCCATCAAACACCCGGTTTCAGAAGGATTTACTACAAAAGTCAGATGTTCTGAAGAATCTGTAAATACATGCATGTGGAAGTGACGGCTCAGGCTGAATTCGACGGGTCAGCCGGTTTCTGGGCGGATCATTAGAAATCAATCGCTGCTAAAGATCAGTTTCACCTGTCTGTCCCTGAGGAGAGCGCACACACCTACTTCAGATTGATTAGAACTGAAGATCTTTGTTTTACCAACACACACGCACACAAAATATATACAGATACAATTTTCCACTTTTATTTTCTCTTTCCACTGTCCATGATTGACGAGCTCCTTTTTTTCTATTTAACTCATTCATCGCTACCGTGGTCATTTTTTCTTCTTCTGCTGTGGTGGACTGACAAGACACTGATGTGTGATGAGCGTCTCTGCTCGGTCCTCAGAGTTCATCCCCTGCCTTTCCCTCTCTCTCTCTCTGTTTCTCCACTTTCACAACTCCTCTGTGTCTCCCTCCTCTCTCACTTTCTGTTTCTCTTTGTCTCTCTCTCTCTCGGCCTACCGCACCCCCCCAGATCCCCCCACCCCCCCCCCCCCCCCCCCCCCCCTCCTTATTCCTCGCGCCTCCATTCACATCACATGAGTCTCGGAGATTGACAGCCTCCCCAAAGACTGAGAGCTGGAACAGATGGAATATGAATGGTTCACTCGTGTATGAAAAAGGTGGCTGGCTGAAGGAAGTGGTGTAGGGGGACCCTCAATTGCAAGTTAAGTATGACTAAATCCCATTGTCACCCTCCCACCCCACCCCCAACCCTCACCCCCCAACTGTCTCTCCCATCTCTCTCTCTCTCTCACACACACACACACTTTCATCACCACAAAAAAAAAAAAAAAAAGAAAGAAAAGGAAAAGAGACTATGACAAATGATGGCCTCACTTGAGCATTTGTAATAAATGTGAAATACATGAAATAATGCACAGTGTTAAGTTTTATAGGGCACAATGTGCTTCTTGTAACTCAAATTTCACCTTTGCAAAAGGTTTGACAACTTATTGATAGTTGCAGCGTGACGATAAAAATGAACGCAGTCATTTCAAAGTGCTTGGGAAACACTAATCACACACTATGTTGCAGCTCAACTAACGTCTGCTGCATTAAGAAAACACTGAGGCCTGTATGTGATCGCTTTCTTCTACCTGACCAAACATTTTTATCAAATTTTTCAGGATTACATTGGGGGGGAAAGCGAACAAGAATTCACAAATTGAAAAAAAAAAAAAAAAAGAAAAGAGTGTTTTTCCATTTACATCCATCCACCTTACGCACCACTCTACCCAACATAGGGTTGCTGGCACCAGCGCCAATCCCAGCTGACAACTGATGATGGCAGAGCACGCCCTGGACAAGCCGCCAGTCGACAGCGGCGCAAGTAGACAGACGATCACTCACACTCATTTTACTCACATTTACTCCTACGGCCAATTTTACAATCAGTAATCAGCATCAAGCACATGTTTTGGGACTCTAGGAAGAAACCGAGGGAAGTGAAAACTGCCACAGATGCACAGGGAGGACATGGAAATTCCTCTGAACAGAATAAAACAATGGAAGAAAAGCATTTTTTTGAGATTCATCCTAGTCAGAATAAACAGTTTCAGACGAAGTTCAAGTGGATTCAGGCAGATTCAAAACAATATTTCAGCGTTATCGCGGCTACACATCAGGAGTGAGTGTGTGTGTTTGTGTGTGTGATGTTTAAAAAGGAGGCTGAAAGTGTAAGTTGTGCAAAAGATGTTTGTAAAAGTTTATAGGAAATTACTTGGAAAAAGCAGAAAACAAGTCACTTCATAGTATTTTACATGTAAAACTAAGACTGTGGAGTAGTTGAAAACAGAATGAATGAGTTTCTTCCTGACATTTCTATTTCTCCAAAACCGGAATTTACAACAAGGAGCAGCTTTGTTTTTCTTTTAGAGCACCTTACTTTTTTATGTTCCACAAGTGGAAACTTTTCTCGCTGCGATGCGGTTCAGACTGAGTTCTTCAGAAAGCACCACTATCTATCACACTCAGCCCCCTAAGGCTGCAGCACTGGTAGGAGCCACCGCCAGCCTTCAACAGACAGAACGCTGGAGAATGCTTTAAGCAGGGAAAGAGCTGTACGATACAGATGAACTATGTCTGCCTACAACACTGACTCAGTCATTGTATGGAGGGATGCTGAAATGAATGTGTTTTATTGGATGTGCATGATCACCACATGTGTTCACCAAATCGCTCGGTGCCCTTTCTCACACTGGATCCACTGGATCTCTGACTGCAGACTGGTTTTGTGTCTCTCCGGCTCTCGGATCATCACGTCGGTGCGGTCGATCTCTCACCATTTACAGGAGACTTCTACTCCGCATTTGGATCATCATTAGCACCTTGTCGGTGTCTGTCCTGCATTAAATCATATCTTCCAAACATGGGGCTTAACCAGGCTGAGTCTGAATCTCATATCTAAGCTCATCATTCTATTGTTGTTGTTTTTTTTTCCCCCAGTAGGATCAGAGTCTTTAGTGTTTCAGCCTGAACTGCTTGAATGCCACATTTTGCTCGCTTGCTCGCTATTCACCATAGTTCGTTTAGAAAGTTAAATAAACTTTGCTTTTTTTAGTTGTTTTATTTACACTTTTTTTTTTTATTTTGCAACACCCAAAGGCCCTTTTCACTTCATAGTTTGCCTCTTTTGTTCACTGTTGAAAACCTCAAAGCTGTAAATCATTTCTGCTAAGCCATATCCATCTGGTTTTGTTGCTCCGCGCTTCCTTGGCAGATCTGGGATCTAACAGATGATTTAAAGTTACCTAAGGGGGCAAAGAGAGTGAAAAAGTGTCTGCTAAGGAGTTAGCAGAATGTCAATAACAACACGAGTGCTAATTTATGAGTGAAGCCAGTGAAATCAAGGTGTCCACTTTTAATTGAACACATTCAAATTTATGAGGCTGAGTGCGGATAAACAATGCCGCCGGAACACATTTCAACTGTGTTTAACCTCTTCTGATGCTTCTCGTCTGTCTTGATCAAAGAAAAGCTGCCTCATGTCTTCATTCTAACATTTCTCCTCTCTTTCACCATTTCACTTGCTTCTCTGCAAAAAAAAAAAAACCCCGTGGACCCAGTAGTTTGCGCCATGTGACTGCGGTCTGCAAAAAGCATCTCCCCTAAACAAATGGCCTCAGAAAATATCTGGGATGAGAAGATGGTGGAAGGGGGGGTGGGGGGGCGAGATGAGAGCCGGAGCGCAGACTTCCATTCAGCCGTCTGTCGGCCACACAGGGCCTGTTTTTGAATTTCTGATCAAAAGTTACAGCGGAGACCACCGCTGAATCACGGCCTCCCAAACATCTGCTGTCACATCGCCCTGAATTATTTATTTGTTGATCCAACTGAATGTATGTATCCGTCTCTTTCTCCTCTCCTGAGCCTATTTGCGAGTGTCTGAATATGCGCGTGTGTGTGTGTGTGTGTGTGTGTGAGAGAGAGCGAGGGGGAGTGAGTGTATTCTTAGAAAATAAAATGCCTCAATCAACAACAACAACAAAATGATCTGCTGGTTTCAGGAATCCCTGCGAGGTTCAAACAGGACTGGAAGACACACACACACACACACTCAAACACACACACAGAGAGGACAACTGCGCTGACTCTAGCAGTGGGCAGCAATATTTCTGCAACCGTTTTGCATCCGGGGTGTTGGACGCAGCTGAAACGGGGCTCTTATTTCAGCTCCGACGCGGCCGCTAAGTGGCACATCTCATTACAATGATTTAAGCAAAGCGAAAATGATATTACAATAATTTCCAAAGCGCTATCAGTGGGTTCATCCTCCCAAATGATCATTTAAGTCCTGCTTGTAATGGCTATGAGACTGTTAGCGGGGTTATTCATTTCAAACTGTGTTAAGCACAGCACGCGCAGCCATTAGCGCCCAGTCTCAGAATACTTATGCTTACTGGGACGAGATCGCGCGAGGAAATATGGAGTTATCACGCAGCAAAATACCCATCGATCAGCCGCCTCTGCAGCGAGCCAAAATAACACCACAACTCCAACTCTGAGACGGGAGAAAGTTCAGTGCGATAGACACACACACACACACAGATAGCTAATGCTAGTGTGTGTGTGATTGTGCTAATTGGTTAAAGCCCGTTGTTACTTGCTTCTTGTTCGCCAACACCTCCTCTTTTAGTTCCTCCGCCGCTGACACCGTCACTTGCAGAGACGTTTGCAAACTTTCATCCTCCCCAAACCCCATCGTCCCCCCCAGCGGAGGACGGGCCGGGGACACACACTTCACGTGGCTAACTCCACTCCAACCTGAAGAGAAGAAGAGAGCCGGGGCCGAGCGTCCGGGCGGTGACGGAGGTACTCTGTGCGTTTAGAGATTAAATGGTAGGGTGGAGGTGGTGGGGGTGGTTGGGGGGGGGGGGGGGGCATCTGCATGTCCCTTGGCATCTATTTGCTTTTAACCGCTAAGTCATTACGACCTAATACATGTAGATTGTGTTGGAGAAGCGGGGGAGGGAACGTGCGATGGGTGGAGGGGGAGATCAGTGGAGTGTTATGGAGGCAAGCAGATGCTCGGCTCTGGAGTTATTACGTACGGAGATGATTAGTGTTGGGGTGTGGGGGGGTGGGGGGGTGGGCAGGAGGAGGGGGAGGAGGAGGGGGGCATTCAAGCTTGGAGAGAGTGAGGGGAAAAAGGTATTTCATTTGAAGTTCATTTGCATATTTTATGAGGAGATTTGAAGCGTGGCGGCGGGGTTTGAGCTCGGCGGATGAGAGGAAGTGAGACGGGAGAACAGGGTGGGGGGGGGGGGGGGGAGAACTCCCCGGCCGGCCCGCCGCCAGGGCCGCAAAACCAAAAGCGTGACCCTAAAGGGAGCAGCCGCCGTCAGCTGACCTTTCCCCCGTTGTGTTGACGACTTTTTTTTCTTTTTTTTTTTGTTCCCCGCCAAATCCAGAGCCTTTAAAGGGATCCATCGACGCCGCTCTCGGGGAAATAAAACACCTTTAAAACCCTCTGCTCACGAGGAAATAAAAGATATTCCGTCCAAAGACCAGCTGCCAGAAAATCATATTCTTAATGAGCAATGTGGAGAGAGTAAACTTCTGTGTGCGCCGGAGCCCAGGAGAGTTGGACTCAGTGTACACACATGAAGTGCGATTACATTAAGGCTGCGCAAACAAATAGATTTCCTCGGCTGCTCTGTACCACTCTGTCAGTCGCGCGCACACACACAAAAAAAAATATAAAAATATCTCTGATGGCACAAAGTAAAGTGGTGAGGGTGGCGTGGAGTGGAGGCGGCGGGGAGTTTAGGCATCTCTAACAACTTCCTGTAATTGCGATTTATTGAGAAGGAAGCGGAGGGTAAAGATTTTGAAATTATAAGCTATTATGTGCCAGAGAGAGTAAGCGAGGTGGGGGGTTGGCGACATAAAATACAGCTGACAAGCCAAGGCAAATTAGCCCAGGACCATTACAAAAATCACTTAATTGCTGGCAATTCTGTCAGGTCAATTGACTCTAATTGAAAAAAAAAAAAAAAAGGGAGAGAGAATAACAAAAAAAAGAATATTATGGCAGAGAGAGGCAAGTGCGTCGGATGAGGTGAGCGCTCAGGAAACAGGCTGTGATTGGAGATCACAATGCGGCGCCTCGTCTCCACATCTGACATGATGTAACGCACTGACACTGCGCTACGTGCGGCTTCCACTCACTGCGTTATCAATGCATCCACTATTTATTACGCTCCGAATTTGTGATAATAAAGCCGGAGGTGGCATGAAACTCATTTAACCTGCTGAACCAATTTCAACTCTTGAGGCATAAGTGTTATCCCGTCACTACAGGCCGCCATCTCAACGAAGCAAACTATATTTACACTGCCACCACGTGACCAACCCCATGATTTGTTCGTTTATGATGCTATATATATCTTGTAAGATGTACGGAATAGTTTGTAATCTTTGAAGCAGGCGATTGAATTGAAGAGCAGACAGAAAGGATTTTGATCTTATATCACTGATTGCTGAGGTAAATATAGTAGCCTGGAGTTACAACTGTTAAGGTAGAATATTTGTGCAATAATATCTGCTTTTTTCCTGTGTGGCTTAATTTTGTGTGCAACGCACGAACAGCATGATTATCCACCGCAAATGTCAAGCTTTCACTATGAAGCAACTCAGACAGCGGAGTTGGTCTTAAAGTGAACTGGCTGGTCAGCTTGTTCGGAACACATCAGGGTTTCAATGGCAGCATCGGCGCTTTCGCAGATGAACCAAGAGTGCAATCGCACCAGTTTGTTTTAACCGGAGCAGCGCTGCCAAGTGTGACTGCACCCAGACACCCACACACACACACACAGACCCCCTCAGATCCTCGGTGGCGGTCTGTGTGATGTACATTGTGCCATAGAAATAAGTTTGGAAGGGTCTGCGTGGACCCCTGTAGGGGGGATCGCAGCGGCGTGCCAGAGCGTGCACTGGCACGCCGCTATATCGATGCTCATTTCACACTCTGTCAGTGCTGTCGTCTATATCTCGGCCCCACCGTCGATGGGCGGCAATATAATGTTGTCCAACCCAGTACAACAAAACCACATCCTTCTGTGAAATAAATATAAAAAAAAATGACAATGGGTACAAACTACAGCAGTGTGTCTGGACTTGAACGTACAGGCCTGATTTTTTCAAAAGCCGATGTATGAAAATGTCACATTTAGCACATACACATGTGAAGTTAATCTACTCACAGGCTGCAGACTACACCTGACAGATCAACAGCAAACCCCCCCCCCCAAAAAAAAAAAAAACCAAAACAAAAACACTATTTCTAGTGATTTTTCATCAGAAATCTGTAATACAGGTGGGTGTAAATATACGAATTCAAACACATATTGTGATTTTTCTTTGTTGGAAAATGTTCTCATTGTTCATGATCAAATATGTTATTAATGCCTTTTAAAGAAGAGATGCAGTTCAGCTCAGCCTTCAGTGGAAATGCTCTTATTGTCATCAGCTGGCTCTTCATAACTCTTATCTGCTGTTTTTTATCTCCTCTTAGGTCTTGTGATGTTTTCTAAATCTCTGGTTTTGTGGCCAATCATTCTCCCATATTGTATTTTTAATTGCAAATTCTCCTCCATGTAACGTTGCGCTGGCAGCTCAGCGCTCCGTCCATTCACACCATAAAAACTTCTGCATGAGCATCACGTCGCTCACGCTCTTCCTCAATTATCAGCCACAAAATGCACGTAAACAATCTATTTTCATTACAGTTTATCTCACACCAGATAGACATCATGTAGATGACTTCCTGCTTTCTAATTGTTTTTAAAATTCTGACTTATGACATTTATGTCTCAGATATTATTACAAATGCAGTTCTCTTTTTTTTTTTTTCAGACAGTTAAAATATGTGAAGTAAATGCCACTCCACACTGATGTACTTACTGCCAGTATGACCAGCATCCCTGTGGCTTTCTGTGTTTTATCGAACGCGTTTCGAGAGCAGTTCAGTAATCATCAGTTCAAACAGACGTCATTTTAACTCTGAGCTGGGCCTGAAGGAAAAGTTAGGACTTTAGTCAAACCAGGACAGTTTTTGTTTGATATAGAAATATTTTCACTCAGTCTGAGTCACAGTTAAAGATCGAGAGGCTAAAAAAAAGGTGCTTTCTTACTTTTACTTTTTTGTTGGTTAAAGAAGTCGAGTCAGTTCAACCAAACTATTTTATTACAAAAAGTATCTAGACTTCTCATTCAGTAAGGAATGTTTTTTACAGCTCATTTATACCAGCTGTAGTGTGTGTGTGTGTGTGCGTGTGTGTGTGTGTGTTCTCTCTAAACCACACCTGGTTCAGGACATGTGATGTGTGAAGGCCTGATTGAGAGACCCGGATACGCATCGTCTGATCAGCGCAAGACAGAGGGTGATTAATAGCCTCCCTGATTGGCCAATCATCAGCCAGCCCAAAGAATAATCAGTTAATTGATCAAGGAGTTGTCTGGGACGGTGTGCGTTGGAGTGTTTTGCTCGCGTGTGTTTTTGTGAAGGAAGTCTGACTTTTAGGAATGAGAAGATCAGTAAGAGAGGAGGAATTAACCAGACTGCAGTGAAGTTGTGTGACAAACAAAACCCTCTAAATTCAAATTTGATCAGAACTTATTGGAGCATAAAGAGTACAACACGCATGAAGCTGCATTTTATAGAATGGAGGTTTGGCTCAACATTACTCTGTAAAGTATTTTTCTAATGTTTGTAATGGGTATACTGTCAGCTCAAATAGTTGCTGAAACATATTGACTGAATCTGTAGATTTTTGCTGGCCTGAAAAAAAAAAAAAAAGCGTCACATGCAATCAATTCCATGTGTTCACAAACTCATCGGTTTCTCCTCACCGCTGGACGACCGCCCGTTCATATCATCACCGGCGTCCCAGACGAGGGCGCAGTAACAGAGTCGGACACTTTGGCTTCGTCTGCAGCCACAGCCGGTGTGAGGAACGGCTGTGAGCGCTGCAGAAGCGTGGAGGTTAAGCCGCCCTCGCACACCGACTTCATCCTCAGTCCCACGGGCTCAATGTGTAATCGATGAACAACATTTATTTAGGAGCTTTAGATCATCACTCTGACATGAACAGCGTTGGGAATACCGTGATCCTTATTGGCAGGAACGTGTCGCTGATTATATTAACTATTATTATATTAATGATCCAGTTACAATTACTGGTATTTTATTATGTAAGAGCTGGAGAACTGCTGTCCTTCTCACTGTCGACTGTTGTAGAGAAACACCACATGAAGAGACTTCCGCTGGGCAGCGACGCCCTGAGAGGCGATTGTCATCCAGTAACTTCTGCGAGTGATTTTGTGAAGTTCAAAAGGTTTTTTGCATTGAAAGACCGAAGCAGACGACTGACTCACTGACTGTAATCCTCGTCTGCGTGTTGTTGGCTGCTTCTTCTGACTAAAACTCATTTTCCTCAAGCGGCTCCCGAACCGTAAGCAGACAAAATAAAGCCTGGTTGGGTTTCTGAGGCTGGTTCTGCTGAGGTTTCTTCCTGGTAAAACTTTCCCACAGTTTCCCAGGCTTGCTCGTGTGGGATCGTCGAGTTTTTCTCTGTAAAACCACCATGAGATGGTTCTGCTCTAACTGGAACTGTATGAATGAAATTATTTAATTGAAGATTTACCGTAAACTTGGCCATCTTTTAAGCCTAATCCTCTTTCTGCCGCAACTGGGATTTGAAGTGAGGTCCTCTAAAACTGAAAATAAAGAATTAACCAAACTAGCGACCATCGATCTGAAATTCCTCTTCAATATTAATAAATATCAGTGGAGGCCTAAATCATATTGTTTCCATTTACAGTGTTTATTTTTTCAGATATCGTATTTTCAGGCTGTGTTTTGATTCGAAAGTTTCATTAGCAGCTTTTTAGTTCGTTTTCTTAATTTGATTTTGTCTCACTGTGTTTTTCATGCTTTGTTTCCTTTCATCAGTTCTGTGTTTGTGGAATATTTCCTCTTCAAATAGTTGTCTTTGTTCTTGTGATGAGTGAAACTTTCAATAATGTCAATGCTTCCACACCCATTTTTAAAGTTTACTGTGACTTCAAAGTCTTCACTCGATGTCTTATTATCAGGTTGTCAGTCACCTGTAAAGAAATTCAGATGGTGTCTGCATGAAAAGAGTTGCGAAAACAAAATTCAATTCACGGTTTCATTGACACTCAGGTTTCTCTCCTTCTTCTTCTTCTTCTTTTTTTGGAAGCTGAAAAAATGCACCACGCAATTAAATGGAAAAAATTCCAAATTTCAATTTCAAATTCCCATATTATTCCCGAGCAACACCTATGGGATTCAGATATGAACAAAGGCCAGTGGAGACTCAGAGGCTCGTGGAGGAGAGACAGAGGGGGAACATCAGAGGGGGGAAGAAGACAGGCCGGCGGAGTCGCTGACATCTCCAGTTCAAAGTGGAGCGCCACACACACAACAACACACTCCTCCCTTTGGTCACTTCATCATTATGTGAACTGTGAGCCGAGCTGTGAGTGACAGTGTGTAACGCCGCCCGCGTGTGTGTGTGTGTGTGGGTGTGTGCGTGTTTTCTTTATTTGCCCGGGGAAGTTGGCAGAGCTGTGCGCACGTCTGCAGAAACAGTTCACACGTGCACACAGCCGAGCCGTCCACTCGGGCGGGACTGTGGTCCAAGTGAAGGGCTGCCGGGTTTTGCTCATGGGAACTTCAACAATCGATCATTTCAAGTGGAGATGTTGAAACTTGCTCGCACTGCTTCACTGGGGAGCGCCGGTTTTCTCATCATGTGAGCTCGATTGTCTTAATTATGTTTGTGGCAGATGTAGAATACAGTCGAGTAACTTTTAAAAGTACAGTATCTGGTTTGTAAGAATAGCATTAAAGCAAAAACACAATTTAGAACAGTGCCTGTGAACTGTGGGTAAAAAAAAAAATCCCAAGAGGCAGTACCTCGGGATCCATTGAAGATTTGTATCGTCTACAAATTAAAAGCATGTGAGTGCAGAAAGTGTTGCGGTTCATTTGCTCCCAGAAGCCAGTTACAAAGTGAGAATGCTGCTTCGGCTGCTCGGAGCAGGGACAACCACACTCCACGCATGTTTCATCTCAGCCTGGAATTTCCGTCTCTGCTTCATGAAGACAATGGATGAAGGGGTTCAGCTCATTCCTACACTGAATGAGAGGCAGAAAGACTCCAAAAGAGCTCAAGGATTTCTAGAAAATGGACTTTAAATGTCGTGAATCAGTGTCAAAAATCCAAAATTGAAATCTTGAAAAGACAAATCATCTTTCTAACGAAAGAGTTCTTATCAGCATCATAAAAACATTGCATCCAGTAATGTAATCCTCATGCCACATATTACTTTGCTGTCTTAAATGTCTCTTTTGTTGAGTCCTGCAATTCACAACCTGCATGCTGTTGGTGCTCCTTTAAACAATAACCCCTCCTGTGAACCTGCATTGCTTGATAATGGGTTCAAATTCTCCTCATTCGTCAATAAAGGCCTCTTTGTGGGACACGTCAGCTTCTCCCTCCCCACGTCTGCCTCCACAAAACACCAAAACACAAAGTAAATACATTTGGATCCCACCGATCCGGCAGCTGGACGCATAATTGCTGAGTCAATGCCATTGATCAGAAACCTTATCAACCCCCGACTGATAAATTATAGTCATTGTGTGAAGAGAGAGAAAAAAAAAAAAAAAGGTGTCAAAGTGTCACCTGTCTTTCACGCGGCGGCGTGCCACGGCCCTGACACGCGGCGCCGGCCTGTGTGCCATCCATAAAGCGTTACGACGATCACCTCGGCGCTTTACCTCTTCCTCGCCGCTCCGCGGCCCTGAAACAGCGGCCATTAACATTTGAAGCAGGAGCAGGAAAAAGCCTCTAATTGGTGCTGCGGTGATACCACAGGCCTGGTATTCTGGAGAAAGCAGGGCTTCGGAGGGCCATTAATTAACCTTAGTGCTATGATTACTACTTACATTAGAGGGGAATACATTAGAGGTGGCAGCGGGCCCCTTTTTTTTTTTCCTGCCCTGTACTTCAGAGGGGCCCCGGCGGAGCTCTCCATGCCCCCGCGAGCAACGATATGTTAACGGGGAAGCAACTAATTAGATGTCAAAAATTCATAAGGCCTCTCTTTAATATTGCATATCTATCCCCGGCCTGTCACTTCAAAACAAGGGGGATTGCATAAACAGGGCGACCGCAACACAAACCGCCCTCCCTTCCTCTCTCCATCCCCATCATGGGAGCTTTGGGGTGGGGGGGGTGGGGGGGGTCTGTGGAGCGAGGCAGGGTGGGGCGTACAGCTGATGAGCTATGAGAGGGAGGGATGACAGTGTGCTTGAAGGTGAAGAGGAGGAAAGCGAAGGCAGCGGAAAGAAGTGGAAGAGGGGAGAAGAAAGGAGAGACAATCAAAGGAAGTTCTTTGACGAATCCCACAGAGGACAGCCGCGCCGCATTATCAAGTCTTCTTCTGTGGAGATGCAGCGACGGAGCGAACATCAGGGACCAGGAGCGAACCCACCAAACTTTGTCCACCTTTCTTTCACCTGACCTCCATCGCTGCCTTGCAGAGTGTGCACTAATCCAGAGAGAAAGAAGATCTGATTGCATCTTGAGGATTGTGAGTACTCGAGTCAAAATCTCAGCGGCTGATCGAGGCTCAACGTATCCTGATCAGTTTGACTATTTCAAACTTCCAGTGTTCGCTGTTTCAGTAAACCTTCTGAAAATGAAACAAACTTTAAAGAAAGGAAAAATCTCTATAGATTTTGAAAGAAACTTGTCACCTGCGGTCACTTTAACCCACGAAGACAAAAGGTGCTATGAATTTTAATAAAACACATAATTTAACTAAGGCTGTAACAATTGATTTGACTTACTGACAAACGAAATATGAAACAAACCATCTAATTTTGAAAATGAGTAAAAATGAACTAAAGTCAACGAATGAACGCAGTATTTAAGGAAAGAGGAAGTTGACCCTGGACTGAGAAAGTCTTCACACATGATTAAAGTTCACAGTTTCAGATGTGGGTGAGAACTGCCACTCTGCATTTCATTCCCTGCTTTAGACACCTTGGCATACCGAAGTTCATCAATAATCAAGCTCTTCCAGGAAAACAAAATACAGTGAAAAGATCTTAAAGTGCCTTCATAAAGGACGGGATGATGCAGAGGAGACAGAAACACTTCATTCCAGTAAATAAGTTCAAACAGACCTTCCTGGGACAAATTAAGTGTTTTTATGCGCAAATATACATCAGCAAACATCTCATCTGACGGTTCAAATTACCCTGAAAGAGCCAAAAAAGTCTTTAAGGAAATGACCAGGTGATGGTGTCTTAAAACAAATTCAATTTCTCTTCCCCTCCTGTCTATAATCGCCAGTGTAAAAAAAAAAAATACTTTATGAGAGTCAGTCTCCTCCATAAATACCTAAAAAAAGGAGGATCTGTGTTTACTACACACTAAACTCAGCCCACAAAGAAAACAACTTGTTTTCTTGAAGGTGATCCTCGCTGTCTGCTCCTCGTCCCAGATTTAAAGCAGCAGTCACGCTGTGGGCTCGTTGCCTGAGCCAACGCAGTTCAGTCATTCACAGCCAAAGTCGCATCGCTACATCGCTCACAGCTGTGGCGCAGCACAGCGGCACGGTGCTGCGCCGTTTTAGAAACGGCCTCTTCTCTTCGAGTTGGCTCAGGTGAAATATCAACAAACCGAGTTAATATCCCGTCGCTTTATGTTGATGTTTCTCAAAGTAGTTGATGGCAAAACAAGATAAAAACGAGCCGCGCGTTGGAGACAGCAGAGTGAGCGCTCCCGGTCCTGGAGGGCCGCAGCCCTCTATGTTTTTAATGTTTTCTGCTCAAACATTCGTCAGTCTAGTGGGATTGGCAATAAGATAGAAAGCCTGATCAGACTGTGGCCCTTCAGCAGCACGACGACCAAACTCTGAACTGCAGCTGAGCTTTTAATTCATTAAGTTCGATCAATGTGAAGAAAATTAATCTGTAATGGTGAAAATCTTCTGACTTGCTGTAGGTTTTTTTTTTTTTTTTTTAATCACTTCAACAGATTTTTAGGAATTTTTTTCATAAATCTGGTAAATTACTGATAAGACTTTAAAGATATCTCAAACTCAGAATCACTGAGAAAGGAAAAGACTCAATTGTGTTCAGTTTCACTGTCACTTTTTCTGTTTTGACAATTCAATCTCTTGAAGATTACATTCACTAAGTGGTTTTTAAGAAATTTCCCAAAGCAAATTTGATCTACCTACTCTGCAGACCAAATACAAGATCAAATAAAGACTGATTTGACTTGAAATGAGGACGTATTTTACATTGTATCCAGGCATGAGTGTTTACCAGGATATGTGGCATTTGTTTTTTGGAACAATAATACACTGAGCAGGTAAATTACAGTTTTACACTTGCCACATTGTGTTTTTGCGTCTCACTTGACTCACGCAATTGCTGATTTAACTAGGATATTATTGATAGAGTTTGTTTCTCTTTACACATTACATCTCTAGCAGCCATGTTTGGTAGTTTCATTTCCTCACAATTCCTCAAAAATGAAAAAGGTATGTTGACAAAAAAATTACAAAACATGATAAAATACGGATACAGCAAGAAATTACTTTAAATAACCTCACATAAAAACTCTTTAAATCCTATTTAAAAGCAATGTTTAAATATTTCATTGACTTCCCAGTAAAGGGTTAAGCATGTAAAACAGCTCTTCCTGTTCGCATAACGAACTGTGTCATGTCCTCTTCACCAACGGCGCTCGCTGCCTGTTAGAATGACACCGAGCGCCCCCCCCCCCCCCCGTTTCCCCTCCATATGCTTTTCAGATAAACCGGCGGCCAGTTCGATTCAGTGGGTTGAGTCATGCATACCTGTATCCAATCCAGGCTGAATTAAGTGACACATCCCGACTGCTGGCCACTGGAGCAAAAAATTAGCCTGCCGGCCCCTTGAAAGGTCAGCTCAGTGGGGGGAGAAATGGAGGGTCACGCCGCTCCCCCGTGAACCCCTGCTGAAAGTGAGTCAAGCTGCCAGCAGCTCTGACAAAAGTCGGACGGCCAAGGTACCGCTGGTTATTTCAAGAGCCGCTCTGTTTCATCTGACTGAGATACACTCTGTCCCCGAGTTACCCCGGTCAGCGGCGTGAAGGCGCCACACTCCGAGCTTCCTCTGCTTTATCCGCTGAGCTGAATGGAGAAAACGGATAACATCTAACTGTCATTGGGTTAATGGAAAATCCATAAACTTCTCGGCAACAAGCATTTTTGATCAACTTATTCATTTAATTCTTGCTGATTGGAGATGGAGATAAAGACATGTAAGTAACAACAAGGTGCTCTGAAACTCAGTATTTTGTTCATTAACTGAAGGAAAACATTTGCACTTCTTTTCTGTCTCTTCTTTTTCACCTGGAAATCCAAGTCAATGCAGGTAAAGATAGACATTTGTATCCATCAATAATGTGATCCTAATAAGTCTATCATTGTACAATCCTTCTTTTAAAGAACCCGATATTGATGAAAGTTACCTGACTGTGGCACAAATACAAATGACTTCCACCTCAAGAGCCAATTCATTTTCAGATAGTTTCTAACCAATGAGAAATATTCATTTGAGGATGATTCCAGGTTGTTTGAAACGACAAAACTCATCTAAACCTAAACTCAGACTACATCTGCTGGATGAGGTGGTCAATGTGAGTTAATGCAGCAAGTGGCGAGCAGCCATCCAGTTGAGTCCACCTTAGTCTGGTTCATACACCTTTCATTTTTCATTGTGAGCCTGCAGGTTAGTTCACAACCCTCAAGTACTTCTTATGAATGACAGATCGATGGCGAACAATGTCACAAATTCAGAGTAACAAAACACCGTCAAACTTTAATATTGTTCTATTGTGGATATGACTCCCTTTTTTTTTGTTTGAGTCTCTTGCTTGTGTTTGAATCTTCATATATATTTTTCCATTTCTTTTAGAAATCTCAGACTGGATGTTATCAGTTTAATCATACTTGTCACCTTCTCGTTTTTCCAAGTTCACCGTCAACGTTTGACTTTTCCTCCAGATGAAAAGTGATTTTGAGAGGACATTGTTCTGAAGTCTTGTGTTCCCTCCAAGGAAACACTCACTTCAGTCACTGTTCGCCACGGAGAAAGTCCCACTTTATTTCCAATCACAATCTGACTTCTGACACATCCATTTAAGTTCTGATGTTTCACGTTTCCCCGTCATCAAAATTCGACTTGCTCAGCAAAGTTCTGCTGGCAACTTGAGACAAGGACATATTTCTAAAGAGGGGAAACAGAACGAGTCTAAAGAAACAAACACATCAGCATCATTGACCAGTGTTTTAAAGTGAGGATACAACTGAAGGAGGACGGACACAAAAGAGCTAAAAGTCAAGGACAGTGGTCAGCTGATGTGGGATTTTGAGAGACGGAGCCAAAGATGACGTATTAGGCTTTCGACAAACACGGGAGGTTTATTTAAAACTGCAGAGACGAATCTGCACAACTCTTAGTTTCCCTTCAATTTATGTAGGAAAAGCAACTAATAACTTCTGGTGTCTGTAATGAAGAAGGTCACAAGTCCATCACAGGACAATCACCTCCTTACTCATATTCACACATAAGGGCCGTCCAGAGACACACGAGAGAAAACTCACCCAAGAACATGTGCAAAATCCACAAGAAACACCTCTCTGCCCATCCTAAACTCAAACTGGTGACACCTCGCCGTCAGGTCAGAGTGCAAACCTCTACAACACTCTGCAGCCTTTGCACAACTATCAGAAAATATTTATATTAATACACCTATATGCTGCTGGGTAGGTAGATTAGTCAAGGCTTGATAGACGTGACTGTCCATATTTGTTTATTTTAGGAGATAATCAGCCCTTTTAAGCACGAACCCTTATCTCTCCCAGTGGAGGGAAGAAAAAAAAAAAACAGCCTCAGATAAGGAAAAGATGCGAAAGTTTCCTATTGCGCGCGTGATGCGCAGCCTAAAATCTGCCTCCACTGCTCCCAGGTAGCTCTTCAGGCGCATGTGACCGCCTCTTATCAGCCCTGGTGTCTGGGGTCACGAGACAACCAACAGATTGTACGCCAGGCGTTTCCAGCTTGTCACCCGGAGGATTCTGATACTTCCATCTCCATAAACAAGTAGCAGACTCCCACCGCCTCACCTGGAGTAAAGCAATTACTGTGAAGTTTTCCAACTGACAGGCTGCCAATCACAACTTCTCCATGAGTTTAGATTCCCAACACTTAGTGCAATTATTCCGCTGCTATTTTGTTGACACTTGCCTTTCAAAGGCGTTCACACTGCATTTTTAAGAGCAAAGTGGTTTTAATATCAAGCCATGAAGATGTTCTTCAAAGCAAATTTATTCAGAGGGAAATTTCCTTAAACTGTTGACAGTGGTGCAACACAGCTCAAAGAAATCATTTACATATCGGGTACAGTTAATGAACTGACAAGTATCCGTGCACTGTATCCGTGCGCTATCGCTTGGTTAAACTGTCAGCGGCACATGTGCGGCAGGAAGTCCCCTGAAAGAGCGCCATCATTAAAAAACCCGGCCGGCCGCCACACCACTGCCGCTCCTTTCAAAGAGGAAGCGTCTGGACTTTGGTCTCTGGCTCCCCATTACACTGGGAGAGATCAGAAACTCGCCGTCTTCTTCGGGAGGCCACCTCCTCGACTGGCCCGGCTCCTTCAAATGATTCACCCCATTAAGGAGCCAATCAGGTATAATGAATGAAGCGCGGGGCGAGCTCGGCGGCTGAGGCGGATGAATTATTTACCGGGACTTGTCATCCTTCTCCCGTCGAGGTGCTGCAGTCACTGAGGAGCAGCGAGACACATGAAGGCTTTCCGGGGTGGAGAGACTCCGCAAAGCTGGTGACACCCCCCCCCCCCCCCCCCCCCCCCCCCCCCCTTCCTCCTCCACCCCCTGCAACCCATCCCTCCACATCACTGAGGTCCACCTCCCACATCCTTTTTCCTCCCTCACTTCCTCCTTCTTCCTTCTCTACCCCTCAGTCACCTCCTCATCCTCAAATCAAACAGCCCCCCCCCCCTGCCCCCCGCCGGCCCCCAACCCCACCCCTCGCTCTTCCCCCACCTGTCAGACGCCGGCAGATCGAGGGATGGAGACAGTACCACTTCGTTACCAGCCTCTCACACGGAGGTTTCAAACAGATTTCAGCTAATGAGGGAGCATTTAGAAACTCAGGAATGCCGACATCCAGAAGAAGAGGGAGATGAACGCGGGGGGGCGGGGCGGGGAGGCTACTGTACAGCAGCGGGAACGCGCACGCACGCACACACACACACACACACACACACGGTACACAAAGCAACATACAAGCCGCTCAATCCGCACACCTCCTTTTGTGCATGCGAAACCCACACACAGATAGCATAAATTCACCTGTACACACACTTTCTCTCACACACACAGCTCAGGGTTGTCAGTGCAGGTGAACAAAGTGAATAGAATATGTGACTGACAATAAAGATTTCTTTTAACATCAGTGAGAGGGAGGCGGGCGGGCGGAGGGGCGGGGTGGGGACGAGTCTGGGGAGACAGGCTGCAGAAGTTCGCATTACTCTGAGGGACCCGTCGACTGCATATGCCATCTTTAATGACGAGGCCTTGCCAAACTGGCACCCAGTCAGCCAACCAGGAGACTGCAAAGTGAGGGAAGAAACCCCGCAAACCCATTATTTCAAACCTCCGTCTCACCGTTTCTTCTTCTGCTGCTTCTTCACACCCCCTCCCGCCTCCACTTCCTTTAAATGTGAGTTTTAATAGACACTGCTAAATTTCCAGTGCTGTCTCCTTAAAGTTTAATTCGCACACTTTTCCCTCACTCCTGCACCCCCATTACGGAGCTGCGACAGCAGCCGCAAACAGGGTATTATTATTTCATATTATGAAAACATTCTTTGGAGATGAAGGCGAGGGGAAAGGGGAGACCAGCCGTGGCAATATTTTCATGGCACGTTTGTAATGGCAGGTTTGGAAGTGAGCAAAAGAGGACACTTGCTTTAAGGCACTAATATTCTCCATGTTAACGTGGCGCTAATTCATTAAATCGTGTACAGTCTCAGGGTTTTTCGGCAGAGTATAAACTTATTTGGGAGTCAGCCGAAGGTTAATTACTGAACTTATTCCTTACAATACTGAAGATGATCAGAACGTCGTCGATCTTCAGCCTTCTCTATTTAAAGGAAACAAAATAAACATTTCAGAATATTTTTAATTGAGGAATTAGATTTATGACTGCATGATACATTGACCAAAGAAAAAAAATATCTTTTTGAGCTTTTGATTTAGCCAGTCATCGCTGTCTAGTCACTATGCTTATTGAGCTTTGAAGTACTTCAATTGTTGTTTTGATTATATAAACCGCAGACATGATGACCTCCAGTGTCCTCCATGATGAACCTCTGAATCGGAACATTGATCCCAGCAGTTGCTGTCCCAGACGCACTTTTTCCGTCTCTTCTGTTTCGTGTTTTAATTTTGAAGTCTGACATTGTCTCTGGTTTCAGGCTCCTCCTCATGTCTGACTGTCTGATTGTTGTTCCCTGCCCTGATGCCTTTCATTTGAGATTTGTGGGACTGTTTTCACCTGGAGACAGCAGTGCTGACTGGACTTGAGTTCTGTGTTGTGACGCCTGTTTGGCTGTGATTCTACATCTTCCCTGCATTCGCTGTTCTTCAACAAGGAGCGCTTATCTCGGCGCCTGCTCTGTCCGGCCTTTTTGAGGCCGTCCTCCAATCACTACAGGCTGTAGATCTGAAATCCAAAGTGTCAGCGTCCATTTAGGTAACTGTAATTAGTTACGTTCAAACGCCTACAGGAAAATGTGCGGCATCTATTCATATGGCACCTTTAAACTCTCGTTGAGTGTCCCCCTGCATCTTCCCATCTGATCTGAGGTGTTTTGTCCTGGTGGCACATCAGCGTGTTGGCCCAGAATAGAACGCACACCCACCCACCTACAGCTAAACACACACACACACACACACACACACACACACAAATGCACTATAGCTTTCCAGCAAACCCTCAGTTGGTCCCTTTCTCTCTAATTAGTAATTAACACGTTTTTGGTGCAGGCCTCTCTTTATTTATAGCCCTCTCTTGCCAAAGCCTGGATCCCGGTGCCAGGATCAGATGGAAGCGGAGCGTGAGGTGAGCGGGGAGCCCTGGCCACTTGATAAACACACCGTAATAGTTTGGGGACTAATCAACTGATTAACCAAACAGCTTGTACAGCTTTTCAAATGAGCGGTTCGGATCACGATGGAGTGGTATCATTGAACCGACTGTAGGTCTCTCGTTGACTTTACAGTTCACTCAGTGCTGCACCAGCCACATCCAGAAGGCGCTTCTCATTACATGTTCAGGAAATTAATGGGGAAGCAGCCGCCCCGTTTGGAGTTCAGTTGCCGAAAAGTAATGTTCTTTCCTGTCATCGTAACATCAACCTATCTGAACAAAGTCTCAAATGAGCCTGCACTGCTGTGGTCACACCGTAACAGTGCTCCATTCAAAACTTCACCCAAAAACATCTGAAATGCTGCGTAAAGCTCCTTTTTAAAGCTTTAAGCTGCCTTCATTTGTCTCCATAAAGAACCGCAAATCAGGTCATTTGTGAAAATCAACACTGGTTTCATCTGAGATCCGGCACCAAGCGACTCCTAGGTAGGACACGGAATAACAATGAAGGACGTTTGAAAGGGATTGCTTAAATGTAGGACTGAAGGAGAGAGAATGTAAACCTCCATGAATGACCCAGTAGATCATAAACATCTGATCTCGCTCGGGCCAAGATGAAGTTCGGACCCAACAAAACTTCTCGTTCATCTGAGAGAGGAGTGACCGATGCTTTTGATGTATTGCTGAATCTGCATGCACTCCTCGGCTGCCACACGCGCACCTCCTCTGCGCGAGCGGTAATCAGACTGGATGGCTGATTCTTTTCATAAATTTTAGTATCTCCTTATTTCAGGCTTTGCTGCCTCTCGGCTGCCATTAGTCCCCCGCAGGCGACGGAGCCCATCTCCCTCGCACGCCACTCCTTTTTATGAGGTTTGCCTTCACTCACGGCGTTACCGCCTGCCAGCCGTCCTGCGTGGGGCCAAGTCTGTCATTCCTCCGTCAGGACGCCTCCCTCTCGACATTTGTTATTTATTCTCTAACAGACATAACGTCCGTTTAAACAGGCTCTGTTGAGCTGATTAAGGTGATAACAAAACGTGCCGCCGTCTTAGCATCAGAAAACATACACCGCCGTTGTATGGCAGACTGTCTCGGATTTTATGGAGTCTGCGGCTGGGCGTTTCAGTCAGGGGAGTCGTTTTGTGAATAATGAACTGCGAGACAAATGCAAGACAGGATAAATGTGACGATTTGGCCCAGGGAATCCAGAAATTTCAAACACCTCTCCCATTAAAAGTTTCGGATGTGTGAGTCCCTGTACAGTATATACGCTTTACAAATACGAAGCCATGATTTAGAATAAGAGCAGCACTGGTTTTAATGTTCATGTCATGATCGCACCAACTGGACAATGCAATAAGGCATTTTAGATAAACTAAACAACGTCAGCCGAAAGGTTTTTGTATGGATTTAGAGAATCATGAAAATCTGTACATTTCATATTATAGATCAATCAGCATGGGTTAGTGATCAAGATGTTGGTACTTGTTGAGCTGTGCCATTCAGGGAATTCTGCAGCTCCACCATGAATTTCATGCAAATAAAACAGCGTGTAGCAAAGGTCACGGGCTAGACTGGGACACACAAGGAAAACACACATATGCCAGCGCGGAGGACAGTGATCTGTGTCGCCGTTATCGCAGCGATATGGCATGAAGGTTCAGTGTTTCTCTGGGCGGCACCTCCAGTACTCTCTGTGACCTTTTCTTTAATTAGCAGGGCTCTATTAGACAGCAGACACATGTAATGATTTTACACCGCAGAGACAAAGAAAGACAGCATTAGCATACAGAATGATTAAGGCGAGTGGACTCTGTGTTTCCACACAGCTCAGGGGGGTCCAACTTCCAACCGTCTTTTGACAAATCGTTAGTGGGGAGCAAATTGTTCCCATTCTTTATTGTCACCTAAAGTCGGCCATATTTTAGCTTTCAATAGAGTGCCGTCGCCATGGTGACAAAAGAGCGAGCGGTGGCAGAAAGCAGGTATAAATGTTTGAGAGAAATCTGACATGTGTGACAAGTGAAGTGAGAGGAGGGTGACATTTCTGACAGCCTCTCCTCAGTGAAACTAAACCAGCACAAAGAGCAGCCTTCATCAAACCTATGTTTTAAAACCGTGCCAATCACTGTTATTTCAACAAAATCTGTTAGCGAGAGTGAAATCAAATGTAGAGGGTTTTTTTTTTTATTATTATTTTAATAGGTCGACTGCAGTGCAAGATAGGGTACAACCAGTGTGGTGTACGTGGTTGTTCTCCATACTCTCCATCTGTACCTTTAAAAGTAATGAGTTAATTAAGTAGTCAGTCATGATTAAAAGGAATAATGTTAATCTGATATCCTGCTTCGCGTGCGCATACATAGTCAAACTTATTTTCAATAAGTTTTGTTTTCAGTGTCTCCGAGTAACATCACTGTGTAAATGAGGAGTTAAACTGATTTTTATTTCAGGCATTCTTCCAACAGTAAACAGGAGCTTAAGGAAAACGTAACAAATTTGCTCGTCACTGCACAGCTTCAGTTCATGATTGACAACATATTTCTGCTTTTTTTTTTTATGTAAGGTAACACTATCTGGAGATGTAGGAAATTTTCATTCTTTTGTGAACTTGTTGTGATTATGTCGACAGATGAGTGAAGTTTCTGTCAATCTCATCTCATTCCATCACACGTCACTCACTGCTCCTGTCACTATTTCCACTTTTTGAAGAGATATGAACTTGAGCTGAATGAACAAAAAAAGCCATTCTAGATGGTAAAAATGTAAAGGAAAGAAATGTAAAAAAAAAGGAGCTTTGCCACGGTGAAATTGAGATGCAGAGGAAATACAGAAGTGGCCGTAACTTCCTGCCTATTTTACCGGTTTTCTGAGGAAAAAACAAGGGGCTGTGCGGCAGGTTTCCTTCACATTCTCATCAGTGGCTGGTGTTAGCAGGATTAACCGCACCTGACCAATGACAAGAGCTAACTTCTCCACGTGCAGATCTACGGAAGGATTTTCAAAACTATAATAAAACTAGAACAAGACGTTTCACACAGCTTTGAAGGAAAAGAAGATTCTCTAAAAAAAAAATCTTTTTTAAGCAATGGCAAAAAATAGGAAAACACATTTCAAATTCTACATGCACTTTTTAACTGACTGGGCCTGTAAAATTATCACTGTCAGCTTGCGTTGTGGAGCGGCTCACTTTTCTACAGAGACATCAGCTTCAAACACCCCTTTAAAATATAGACGCTAATAATTTGTTGATTGTAATATTATCAGTATAAGAAGAAGAAAAAAAACCTGAGGCCAGATAGTCACCCGGCTCTGAATAAAAAAAAAAAAAACAAAAAAAAAAAAAAGCACACAACAGCGAGGTAACAGGAGTTGCAGCAGCTTACACTCTTCCACCGTGCCTGCACAGAAGGTGTAGTTAGCACGTTAGCAGAGCAGCAGCAGGTCCGACGCTCCGTCTGTGGATCTGCAACTAAAATGCAACATTACAAACGTCCCTGTGCAGACAGCTGGGTTGATAATAGTGGTATTTGCCTCTACAGAGACATGATTAAACCAGGTTTGTCTTTTTCCCTCATATTCAAAATGATAATTTAAGGAAATGACTGTTATTTTATAAACTGGTTAAGAACTGATTCTAATGTAAACGACTGATTGAAAGACATAGAATAGATCATTAAACCTAGAATTTGGCAGGTGTAACAGTTAAGATGCATTAAGACTGATAACTAAGCTGGTTGTAATTTTGAATGCTCTTAACCTTCTGTAACGGACAAAGTTTTCAAAACGTTGCCATGTAAACAGAAGACTCCTCTGAAATAAAACACAAAATTTAAATTAAAACGTTGCCGAGTAAATGGGGCTAAAGACAAAGACAGCAGCTGTACAACTTTTTCATAACAAGATCTTTAAAACGTTATTGATTATGTGTAATGAACATAAATAATCAGTTATAGAGGTGAGTTTTTCTTATTCAGGTGGAAATTTGTATGAATCAAATGCAGCTCACACTGGTGCTTCAATATGAATCAGAAAACATTTTATTCATGATTAATAATGTTCAGCTGATTTTGATCAGTTTAACCGAATAAAACTCATTTTAATGAGAATTTAAAATGTCACAAAAGTCCTGAAGTTCGGTTTCAGTGAGCGTCCTTTGAGGTCCTCTCTACAGACGTATACTGAGAAAAAGACACTTATCAATAGTCTTGTCTCAACACAATATACTTCTACATCATACAATATACTTTGAAAAAGTTCCACCACAAAAAAAATGAAGCATGAGCCGGAAATCTTTCCTCGGCGCTCCTGAGCTGTGGAGGTGTTAGAGAGGACAAACAGACGTTGAAAAAAAACCCAGGAGACGAGCGAGCGATAGAGAGACAGACGAAGAAAGGATAAAGTTATGAAGGCACTCAAAGAGCGAGAGAGGAGGGAAGACGGTGCTCGGAAACATCTCGGCGGCAGAACGAGGCAGGTGTTTAATTTGAGAATTAAGACAGTGTGAAAGTTCATAAGTATGCTAATGGCTCCGCGCCTCAGCCTGCCAGATGAAGCCTCCCCGACTGCTCAAGAGGAAGAAGAAATCCACCTGAAACCCCGTCATACTGATGCACAGCGGAATTTCAACCTCATTCTGCCTCCACAGACGGAAGACAGAGAGGGAGGAAACATTTAGTGGCACATGGCTGCCCGCGCCGGGCCTGACCATAAAGCACCACCAAGCATTGCAGAAGTCATTTCTCCGGCTGTGTAATCCGTCTGCCCGCTGGTGCTCGCCAGGCCCCGCCGAGGCCCCGCAAATCATTTGTCTTATACATGATAAAAGAAGTATTAACATACAGAGAGGCTGAGAAGCGAGGTGACACACACACACACACACACACACACGCGCGCATGCGGCCGCTTATATTTCACGGCCTCTGCCCACCCCGGGGTCTCGGGCAGATAATCCTTACATTACATTTACACACACACACAACAACATTAAGGAAGTTATTTGTGGAGGAAACACAGTTTAATCTTTGACTTGCAAGGTGGATTTACTTATACAACGTGTTTTTAAACGCTCCAGCTCTCTCACACACCAGCGGCTGCCGTGCACGGTGTATCGGAGGGGTGTATGAACTGGTGTACTCACCATCATATACATGCTTCCTACTTAGTGGCAGCAGTTTGGGAACGGCTGTCTTCACATGATATCGCAATTTATACCGCCGCCTGCAGCTGAACTCAGAAAATCCAGCCCGAGAGAAGAAAAGTACTGTCCAGAACCAGAACCAACAACAAGAAGGAGAAAAAAAAAAAACACATGTTTTCTAATGAGAAAGTCCCAGTTTGCCAGCTCAGCTCAGCTCACGGACCTGGTGGGACGTGCAGTGAGCGGAATGATCGGCACTGAGGCTGTTTGACCACAGGAACGGCAGACACGTCTGCTCCAAGCCAGAGACAACCGTGAAGCAGAAGAACCTCAGACCGACTGTGAATCATGGCCATGGAAGTGCTCCAGGTTGGGTATTACTCTGATGCCCTGGGGTAAGAAGAAGCGTGCATGCACATACACACACACACACTCAGGAAAATGGTGGATGAGGAGAAGGTTTCTCTGGGAAATGAACTCAACTTACTGAACTTAGCGACCATGTTAAGACAGTCAGTAAACGACTAAACCTCTGATAATTTGACCAGACTGTCGCAGACTGTGACGCTGAACTCTGTCTCCACCTGTCTGCAGGATGCATTATGCATCCCGTCCAGATACGATGGTTTTCCGGGATTTTCAGCTTAATTCATAGGTAAATCAAAGGCCCAAACACACAAGAATATTGGCTTTTTTAGTCATCATGGATCTTAGTTTTCCCATGTTGGGATAAAGATAAGCTCCCGTTTCATCGGTGGCGACATCTTGAGTCCACCTCTAACCAAAACACAACAGGGACTCACTAAAAATAAACTTTCTGCTGACTACACTCTCCGCCTATAACCTCTATCTTAATGTATTGGCAACTTCTTGGATCATTAGCGACAACGCACCCTCTGTTTACTGCAATGTGTTCATTTGTGTGTCTTATGATTTAACAAGTTCTCAGTTTGCTAATCAGTTTCATTAGCCGGTGGCTGTTGATATTTCTAAATATGTACTTTCACTCAGAGTTAGATGGTTTTAAGACCTCATTCTGCACAGGGTTATTTTTTTTTTAATCATTCGTCTGTGAGCAAACTGAAATCACTGCTCACTTCACTTCTTTCCAAGGAATCCAGTAATCAATTATTTGACACTGACAAATTAAATATGCATCCTTGATGTGTAGATTTCAGCTTTCAGCAGTGGAAATGATCATATTAATGCATATATAGAAGATTTAATTAGCATGTCGTTGAACATTGCTTTAAGTGTATTGGAGGTGAGGTGTCGGCCCTCTGCACAACTTAGCAGACTCTGAGAGGAAGGAAGTTCCTGTTCTGTAGCAGACGCTGCTATGCTGGTGTGAACCACCAGAGGACAGGCAGGCTGACGACGAGCGCGCGATAAATCACTCACTCGGCGTGTCTGTGACAGGAAGGCAGCGGTGGCTGAGTGTGATGAAACGCCGTTTCAGATGCAGCTCGCAGTAAGTCTCCTAAAGCGCCCCCTGTGTGAACACACACGTGTGGAAGTCTGCGCCGTATAGTAGTGTGTTTGTGAACGCTGGAAAACAGTGCAGAGTGTCGGTGCCAGCGCCGGCATGGGGATCAGTGGTGTTAGAGGTGGGGATGGCTACTGGGACGGCCTGGCGTCGGAGAAGGCCCCGGGGCGCGGCGACGTCCTCGTCATAACGGATTTATGGTCCTTCATAAGCATCTCCACTCCGCCTGCCAAGACCCGATTCAGCGGCTAATTAAAACCTTTCCCTGGAATCCCTGTGAAGTCACAGAGCCACGATGCACAGCCAGCAGCCTGCTGCATACTTCTGCGCACACACATACACACACACTCTTTTTGTGAGAGGAGGGGACTGTTTCCATGTACTGTGCATGCTCATGCATGGATTCCCACATTCAGACATACAGTTTCCAACTCCAGACAGCTCAAATACAATCAGTCAGAGAACGACTCAGGAAGGAATTCCATTCTGTTTTAAAACACACAAAATAAAAAGGTATTTTACTGTAACCAAGACAAGGCCTTTTATTATTTAAATGGGGAGAAATATATCAATTTTCTACATTAAAAAAATGATTGTTGGAGATTTTGTTACTACGTAGCTACATGAAGATAAGTACAGTTTCTAATAGTTTCATGCAAATATCATCATAACTTTATATATATATTTAGTGCAAATCCCTATACAAACAAAGTTTAGAAGTGATCCTGACTTTTTCCTGAAGAAGCACAATTCTTTAGCAGATTTTGCTGCCAATGTAAAAATAGAATTATAATAAAACATTACTCTGATTTACATTTTAGTGAAGATATATTGAAACCTAATTTTATATTACTCATAATGTAAATTTAGGTGCAACGCTTTCCCCTCCGTCCTTAAAGACTGTTTAGAAAGAGTTAAAGATGTTAGTTGTCCCATGAAATGGAATTTCCTCCCTTGGACGACTCGGCCTTCAGTCACCTCTGCTGTTTGTGTCTGCCTCCAGAGAACGATCTACATGTCAAAGCAAACAATACAAGCCTGCTGCATTTAATGGCTTTTTTGTGATCGGGGACATTTTTAAGGGTGCGTCATAAAAATCGGGGTTTGTGGCCTGTCGTCTGGCCACTGTACTGCTGGGCCTTCCAGAATACAACTTCGGCCATGTTTGTTTCCTGAATGTTGTCCTTTGTCGCGGTTCTGTCGAGTAGCTTTTTTGTTTAGCATCCGTCCCAATGAGCTGCTGGCGATCTTCGACAGGAAATAGTCGAGAAAAGCTGATGGGCCTGGTGGCTAAGCACTGCAGACCCCCCGGGCACACGGGACAGCTCACTTTGTGGTCCACCTCAAGATAAAAACCTGCTGCTTTTAACTGAAAATACCCACAAGTCTCATGTGCATCATTCAGCAGTACGTGCACGAGACACGAGGAGCCTCAAAGGCCTCGGGGAGAATCGGATGTAACCTCCGACCACAAAGCTCGGTGAGACTTCAGGAATACGGCCAACTTACCGCACTATTGCTACTAATAATATTCAGTAGTACGAGTGTTATAGATCCATCAGAGTGATGAGGCAGGAAGCTCAAAGAGACAAAACAGATACAGATGAACAACCTGCACTTTATTCAGAGATGTCTTCTGAGGAATTTCAGTTTGAGTGTTTTGTGTTTTTTTTGTTTTTTTTAAGACAGGATTAAAGACAAAGTAAAACTTTTTAAACGTCCCCTTCTCTTCTTTTCGCCGAAACCAACAACGAACAACAGTACAAGTAAAGGGCAGTGGATGAACTGAGAAAAAGAGCAATGTCTCTGCTGGAAATACAAACCATGAAGGCTGAACAAGTCTGACTGCAGACGAAGAGGGAGAGTGTGAGAGTGTGTGTGTTGGAAAATCCTTCACACACTCTTCTTTTGCCTGGTGTCACTAATATTAGGCAACATTTGGAGCTTCAGCCTTTCTCAGACTGACAGAAAAAAAAGAGATCCAACTCAAAGTGGAAAAGAAATCACAACAAAACCACACGGAGGACAGCGCTCAGTCAGTCAGTCTGACGTGCGCCCACTCAGCAACCTTTAGAGGCTGCTGAAGGCCCACAAATTATTTAGTGAGAAAAAGCGATCTTTAAGCACTTGTGGGGAGACAAGTTTTACTGAAGGGTTTTCAGGTTGGCCTTGCACTATGTTTCAATTGATATCCGTTTTGGAGACGAACAACCAGACAAGGATTTAGACCATGGAGTCTTCTAGACTTATAGATCCTGGTCGTGGATGATCAGCGTCACCCTGGATCACTCAGACCGTGTCTGTAAAAGGTCTGCTCTATATACAGTACTAAATAAAACAATTCTAATAAATACCAGTGGAATCACTCCCCTCATTAAACAACAACACCAGTGATTAATAGTTGAGGCTAAAAAAGGAAATCAAACTATCTCAGTGTCATGTCAATCCTTAATCAGACACAAGAAGCCTGAATACATGAAGGGATTTCCATGATTGTTTTCTCTTTCGTTTTTTTGGCAGCACACTCCGTCACAGCACGGCCAAAGTCTGCTTCTGTTTTAACCTCACCGAGTCTCCCAATGAGAAAGCTCCTCCGTACTAATCAAAAACAACAGAAGCATTATTAATCACAGAATGAAACGGCACCAACAGTAATAGTACAGGTGCCACAGCGGCCTCGTCTATTAGCAAGAAAACTCCATGTCTTTTTGAAGTTTACATGTTTTTCCTGCGCGTGTCTGTGTGTGTTCTGCTTTTTCCTCTGTGTTCTGGATTCACCGGGCCGGTTAAAGCAAACATGAAAGAAAAACAATAGAGTGAATCCTTGATATCCATTAGGGCGGCACAGTGGGGCAGCTGATAGTGCTTTCATTTGAATAGTTTGTCTGCACTTTGATCAACAATCTCAACGACGGCGGCCTCCAGAGTGAACCGGTGACCCCAAATAATGCTGGATGAAGCTGGAGACGGGTACAGACAACTGACAGTTTGATTAAAAAAACGAGAAATACATAACATTAAACTATCCATCTGTTTGTCACTCACATCCATCTTTCTCCAGCCATCTCATTTCATATTTCTGAACCTGTCAAAGAAATGAAACCCAACAAACACACTCACATGATTTACCACAATCTGCATGCACTGTCTTAAGATCAGACCTGCTTTCCGTTTCTCACCCATAATACACTGGGGGGAAAAAAAAAAAGGTTTTCTCACGTTAAAGGAGGAGCAAACCACACATCCACTATTCATTAGCTGCAAAACCACACATTGCACGTGTTGTATTCCTTCATTTGTCCCCTCAAATGCTTTTAAATTGGACATATATGAGACATCTCAGCAGGACAGATTAAATAAAAAATATGCCATCAGAAGCAAAACTCTGAAAGGCTTTTAATAAATGTTTTCTTCTTGCTTGGCACGGGAAATCCTGAAGAATTGAGGCAAAACAAAGAAGGTGTAATATATATATATGAAAATTTACATACAAGTAAGCTTTTTAAAGGCAAAAAAATCCTAGAAAGTGTCCCGCCGTGTCCAGTTTGACCATGAACAGACCCTCAACTCATTTATTTCAATAGATGTGGTATTTGAAAGGGGTGTTAACATAATGCAGTGCAGGAAATGATGACATATTGAATCACTTTGCTTTGTGTGAAGCGTCTCCAGCCTGTAAATGTGCACCAAGCTTTTCTCTTCTGCTAATGAAGTTATTTCCTGCTCTGAAAAGGGAAAAAGAACTTGATCATTTTCCCTTAAGGGTCTACTAATAGCCGTGCAATACTCCTGCATTTACCTACCAGTAGATGTGGTCCAGAGGTTGGGTTTTCTCCGATCTGTTTGCACAAAACATGCAAGCAAACGGCACAAAACAACACGAAATCTCCCCGTTTAGTTTAAAATCTTCTCCATTTGTTTCCTCCATCCTGTCAAGCTCTCTCTCTCCGTCTTGCTCTCACAGCTTGCAGGGTGGGATCGAGGTTAAATTTTGTCAGTACAAAGTCATTTAGCCAAGAGGCACATGCTAAAAGATTTATGGGAAGAAGCAGTGCCAGGGGTGAGCTTCCCAATTTCTTCCAAACAGCATCTTTCTGGAGAGAAAGAGCTGCTTCTCTGCAGCGTGTTTACATGCAAACAGTGTCGGGGAGCTCCGGAATGTTAGTTAGAGCAAAGCCTAACATTTAGATGGAGGGCGATGCCCACCGGGCACGTGGACACGCGAGACCACATGTGCCGGGAGTGGCGGAGATGAAAAAAAATCTAACAGGCAGATATACTTCCATCACGTATTGGTATCTCAACTTCACAGTGTGCTGTACCGTCCCCTGACCACGCTTCCTTGACAATTAAAAAACCGTATGCGGGTATTACTGGGACAAAAAAGGTGAAACTATTTACACTTCAGAGATCTGGTCCAAGCACTTCTGGTTCAAATGCTTCCTATCAAAGCCCTGGATAAAGCGTGATAAATTGCACGCTCATTCCAACAGTTTGCACTCTGAATGCTTTTCGCGGGTGATCAGCGAAGAATAATAAAATGAGTGGAAGTGCAAACAAGCAGCAGTACCCAAATGAGGGTTTTGCGTGCGTTCGGCTGTGTGTAGATGAGAACGATCAGCTGCAAGTGTTATCGTTTCTGCGCTTGTTTGCTTGAGTTCATCACGGAGTGACTGGATTGAGCGCTGAAGCAAATTAAAGTTTGTCTGGATGGCGGAGAAAGTCATCAAACATATTGGAGAGCTACTTCAAATATAGCTGACTTTGTAAATGAAGAAAGCTATAAAATAAAGGGAAATGACAGATCACAAACCTGTGAAGAAAGAAGAACAGGAAAGACTGCAGAATCGACGATGGTCTCCAAGAATATCTTATAATAAATTGTGAATAAAAGTCAGAAGGGGCTATCAAAAAGTGTATCTCACTATTACAGTTTACAGTTACAGCTAATTGGTGCCTAATTTACAAACAATTTCAAAAAAAGACAAAAACAACACAAATATTTTCAGATGTACATTGTGGTTCTCCTTCATACATTCTTTTTAACATATTTTAGAATAGGCTACCTATGTGCTAAAACCAAGAGTTCAATTATTTGTCTCCTAATTGGACCAAACACTTAACTGGCGTTAAAGCAATCGCCACCTTGCAGTTTCCTGCTCCTGCATGACAACTTTCTATCATCATGAGCTCTCAGAAAATAAACCTAAAAAAAAGATTCTATGACTGTGTTTAACTTTCCTGAAAAAACTTGCAATTACGTTTACAAGGTTGATTATATTGTACTTTACACCAGGGGTTGTCAACATTTTTGACCTCTGGGCCCAATTTTCCCAGCACCACGTGTTTCTAAGTATATTTAAATGTCAACACTTTCATTTTAACTGATCCCAGTCGTGGTTTGATTTGTACGAAGAATCCGCCCGTACAATCCGCTCCGCTGTCAGCCTTTGTTTACATGAGGCTCAAGCGGATTATCGATCGGCGTGGACTACCTCGTAGAGTCGGATCAGAAATATAACCCACTCTGAGTGAAAAGGATCCACTCAGGTGTTTATATGACACATTTACAATCCGCTTCACCTGACAATCCGATTAAAGGGAGGATGTTTTGGCCCAAATGTGCCTAATGAGACCACACCGATTTAAACACTTGAAAAAGGTCTGACGTTACACGTCTGGTTCCACGGGGCTCTGTCCACAATAAATCAGTCAACAGCATTTACTGCGATCAGAAGACATGAATCTGTAAATCTTCCAGACTCTTCCAGTCCCTCTGTATCTCTGTTCAACTTGCCGATGACGCTCTGAACTCAGTCTGAGAACTTCCTGTTTGAATCCTCCAGTTGTGAGGTTCATGGTTTGTTTGGCGTCTTCTTGGTCTGCTGGTGTTAAAATGTGAACAGCACTATGAGGAGAGCTATTTAAATACCATTTCTAGTTGAACCAGGGATTTTCTTGATGGATCCATGGATCAAACACCTGTTGTGAATTTTTGCCGTTAAGCTCCTAGTCGGAGAACAGCGAGTTGGGCAAGAAATGCTGAAACGTCAAACAGTTGCGTCCATTTAATAAACGCGCTTGAGTCCTGAAGTGAGGGCTATTACAGTAACCACTTATGAGCTCAAATATAAATAATGTGTGAGGTCTGCATGAAACATTTAGTAAGGCTCGTCTCCCTCAGCGCTCAAGAGTTTTCTCACTATTATTTGACCAAAAAGTGCGCGCTACTGGCGTGCACGGTCATCCCCATATTATAGAGCAGCAGAGTGACAAAGGTGTGAGACATACGGCTGTGTGTGTCTGTGTGTGTGTGTGTGTGTGGAAGCAGGAGCCACATTGATGTTCTCCCGGTGACATGTTGTTTATCACAATGCAAGAGCTCTTATTATATATTTAAAGGACCTTTGAAATGATTATGAGCTTTTGGCCCACGAGCCTCAGAGAAGAGGAAAACAAAAAAAAAAAAAGAAAAGAAAAGAAGGGAGCAAGTGAGCATAAGGCAGAAGTGGGAGAGGGGGAAGGAGAACAGGAGGGAGGGAGGGAGGAATCGTCTCCAGAGCAAAACAAAAGGAGAACAAACAAATGGCATCCCTTTTAGAAAAATGAGATAATAGAAGAGAGGAGGAAGAAGCAGGAATCAGAGGTGTGTGTGTGTGTGTGTGTGTGTGTGTGTGTGTGTGTGTGTGTGGAGGGGGGTGGTCTTTGTTGTTGCTAGCTGTTGTCAGCACATGTCGTCACTTTTTTGCTTCCTCCCTTTTTTTTTTTTTTCCGTCCCCATTTGAAGATGGAGGAAAAACACACAGAGCTAAAGAGCAGGTTGAGAGCAGTGGAAGGTGGCGAAGGCGGAACAGTTTGATGTCCTCGCTCTGGGAGATGAAGCATCCTGGGCCTATAAGCTTATCAAAAAAAAAAAAAAAAAGAAGGATGAATTATACACACAAACATGGCAGCGAGGGATGAAGCCGAGGAGACGCGATGATCAGAGAGCGGGGTGGAAGAGGCTGAGCGCCGGCGAGGCAGGAGTGGAGAAGATCAGGCCTGTTACAGGAGGCAGATTACAGACGAGTGCAGCAGGAGAGCAAATGTGCTCACAGTCAATCACTTTCACCTCCTCCACCGTAAACACTGTCGGGTTGAACTCCTTGGACACTTCTCTTGTTTTGTTTAAAGCTCATACTTTCCCTTAATGTTTCTGTCTTCAGCCTATAACCTGAAGAAACTGGAGCATCGTCCATATGATAAATGTATATTCTTTTTTACTGTAAAACATGCTTAAAACAAATGGAAATGTTTCTTAGCCAAAACAGCATTTGCAACATTTGTATCATTTAAATTTCAATTCAAACGATTTTTTTTTTATATTTCCACTGTCTTTCAATTTATCAATACTTTCAAATGAAGTCACCAAAATAAAGTTAAATAAATCAAATACAATTACGAAGATAAAAAAAATCAAATTGAAGGTGTTTAATACAGTTAAGATTGAGGAAAGTCTCCATAATGCAATAAAAAAGATAAATAAGGATAAACACTATGAGTGAAATAGGATTTAAAGTGAAAGAAGCCTGAATACACCGCTACAAGGTGTTTTGTCTGTATTTATGAACACAGATATTCGAACATTTTAAACTTTATTGAATAAGATTTCTTCACGTTAAGGCATCTTAACTTTTCTGCCAATTTTCCCAGAAAAATGAGCCAGACAGACGCTCAGGTTTACACAGCGTTTTCAGGTGAAAACATAAAACTTCCATCCCCACGTCCACGGTGCACCGAGTCACCGGAAACTCCCCCAGTCTGTCTCTGTGTAAATGGGGGAAAATGCAAGTTTTCTGAAACGCTGCTACTGTAACTGCACACCTCGACCACAGTAAATAGTTCTTCAACACATATTGGATGGTTTTTCTCCAGCAGTAGCTGACATGTGGTTGCATATTTGTTGCTCTTAGTGGTTGGAGAAAGGCGAAAGAAACCTCAGTGTTAATAAAAACCTCAGAGGTGCAGTAGGGGCTCTGATGTTTCTGCTGAAATTCACACATCCACCCATCACCTTTTCACCGCGCGGCGCAGGGTTGGTGCCAGAACTCCGACGTCGGTGGGTGCCACAGATGAATCTGTGTCCGTGTCAGAGGCGGTGACTGATCTGGCTGCTGATAGGCCAGATAGGTGGAGGTAAATGAGCGAGCAGCAGGGTTTCCTTCTCATCACTCTCCGAGGCGAGTCTCCCACTCATCACGCTCAGATATTCATCCGGGGATCCAGGTGATTACCTGCCCTCCTCCACAGAACAGGGGAGGTGTTGGGGACTTGTCATGTAACCGGCATTCCTTGGTGGATGAGTCCGATCTTCCGCCGCAAACCTTAAATAGCTGACAGCACCCGTCATTAGCGTCTCCAGGCTGACCACCAGACTGGGATTGACTAAATGCATATCCTGTTAGGTTGAAGCAGGGGAGTCCAATCCATCCGGCAACTCGGCAGGATTTGGCGAGAGCGTCTGTCATCACCATAAATCCTTGAGCGCTTCTGATATGTGGAATATTCAAAGTGGAGAAACGGAGCTTTGCGTCATTGGAGTGGCCGACAGAGTGACCGTCCAATCCTGATTCTCCAGTCTGTCACACATTCGTAACATGAGCTTCTCTGTACTGTCAGACACACAGTAACACACACGAACTGTCAGATATTGAACACTGAAGCTGAAAATATGCTGAAAATCTGAATAAATCCTGTCTCATGGAAAAAGGGTGAAGGTAAGATAAGATGGGGGACACTTAAAAATGTGAAATTGTGATTAGCTGTCTTCTGATTGTGTTTTGTTTAGTCCTTTAAGTCTAAGATTGTGACCAATTATATATGCCCATGAACTTTGATTGATTCCCAAACACAGAAGCCAAAACTCACCAGTCGCCCCCCTTGTGGTTGGTTGTAATACACATAAATTCCATTTTCTTTACATGAAAACACAAAGCAAAGAATATCAGTGCATGCTGACAGTCTTTTTTCTTTTTGGAATACTGTTGCTCTGTTCGTCTGTGTTCACTTTTCTGATCAGTTTGATTCCTACGAACTACGACAAGGAGCTGTGAAGTGGTCTGAACAAAGAATCTTTACATAATAAAGCCAACAGGCGTCACAACTGTTTTAGTCATTTTCATGAATAAAATACAGACACCAAAAAAGCCAACATAGTCAAAGGTAAACGTAAGCTAAGCTCTACTGTTACTTCACCTTTCTAGTCATAAAACGAAGAAAAAAAATTGAAGTTCAAGACCAGGTGCGAGCCATTAGAACTGCTCTCTGGGCGGAGAGGTAGAACCAGCCGCTCACCTGGGTTCACTTTGTGTTTCACCAGGCACAAATCTAAAGGCCTTAGATTAAGTTGTTGGTAATTACGGTTTTGGCAAGGCATTTGAAGGAAAAATGATGGAAAAAAGGCAAAGTTCTTCATAATGGTGGTAATATTTCCCAGCTTCCTTTTAATGGCATTTTCACGTTTGTTATATGTGGAATACTATCTTCACAATATTTGTTGTGAACTCGTGCGGTGACACTTGGACTTTTTTCAAGGATGCAGACTCTTCTCAATACCCACAAAATGTGAACGTTATGAGGCTCTAACTTAATAGAGACACTAAATCACTTTAACCTTTCAGAATTAGCGGACACAGTTTAGCCACACTGGCAAAAATCCTGCTGGTCTGTTGTAGGAACTTAAGGAAAAGAAGGTCTCATCTTTCATCTTTTGCTGTGTGTGTGTGTGTGTGTGTCTGTGTGTGGTAATTTCTCTTTCCTTCGCTGGATGAACACAATAGCTCTCTGCCCAGCCCTGCCAATCCCACAATGCCTGGCGGTGGGTCTGGCAATAATTCAGGGCAGGACTAAACAGCTGGCAGCCTGACAGGAGAGCTGCCAAGAGCTGGCAATGAGCGGCAGGCTGCTAACCCTTTCACATTTTTAATTAGACCACACAGCCATGTCTTTGAGCCATCGTAAATATACAGATGACACGCGGAGCATCATTTGTTCTGAAATATTTGCTTACAAAATACTTTCTGTCAGCTCAAAGTTTGTGTGCATGTGTGTGGAAATTTTTTTCCAATGCCTGGTCTCATGAGAGATAAACATCACATCGGCCGTATATCACACTCAATGAAGCACAATAAATAGATAAATTGGACTTAAGTGGCAAATTCAGCTCAGTGGACTATCTCTTACTGGTTTTGGCTTTTAAATAATCAGAGTCTGAACCACATATCCAATCCAAAGTCAACTTTTTTTTAATACCTGTCCATTCACCCCACACATCTCTCAAAGCGGCTTTGTTCCACCTCCCACCATTCAACAGACGCGAAGGCATATTGTAGATCATCAGACCATTGCGATGCAAGGCTTCCTCTGACCCATTGAGGGAATCTCACGCTGACTTACATGTACAGCATGAAGCCTGTCCGACTCCGCAGGTCGTGGGCTCGAGGTACCACAAGTGCTGGGAATGTGAAGGAAGCCCGTGGAACAATAGGAAGAGTGTTTACCGGAGCGAGGGCACCATGTGCAGGAGGGATTACCACAGCATTATGACTGCAAGACGCCTTGCCATCTGGACACAACGGAGAAAAGGCAGAGTATAATGAGTTTGCAGGAAGAAAAAAAAGGGGGGGGGGGAGAAAAGGACAAACGTGGGATGGAAGGTTTTTACGTCGCTGTGATGAAACAGGTGAGTTGGGCTTGTGCATTGCATAAAAAGTCTCACAGGGGAAACTGATGGTTTTAAGGTTTTGTTTACAAGTAGAAAAAGTTGGCAATGTCAGTTTTGTTTTCATTTACACGTGCACATTGTTTTAATCAGTCTAATACTTTCCGAAGAACATATTGAGCTCACTGTGACCTGAATGAATCTGTACGAAAATAACACTGAGGGGCTGGGCCTACGGCTTGGGTCAACTGTGCAAACATATCACTTTAGTGGATGGATGCCTGGATGGACAGACAGGAAGACGATAGTTTAGAAATCATGAGGTAAATAAATAGTGTCCATAAGGATACTATCATGAGAGTCCCATGATGCCCTCACAATGTGTTCCGGACTAAGACTAAAGTTCTGTAATTAAAGCCTCACTGCAAACCACAGTTCTGTTATCACACAACGCCTGAGTTGAGCTTATCTCATTGTCATTGGCATAATTTTGTCAAATAGTGCAGACTCATGTAAATTAGTTGACTGTACCATCGTACATAGAGTACAGCCAGGTTATTAAAGGTACGAGTGAGAGTGTTGTAGCTTCATCCATAAACAGAGATTTGCAGATCTTAAAATCCCTCCTTCATGATGTTGACCTTGACAAAACCACCAGGCTTTAGCTGACAGTTTCTTTTTTCTTTTTCAAGTCAACACTTACTGAGTAACAAGTACTGAGGCCAGCTGTACAGTGGCTCTGAAATGAGCAGAAAGTCAGGTGGAAGTTGTTTCTGTTTTGTTTTTTTCACTCCCAAGACACCTCCGTTTTGCTAACAGCTCAATTCCATCACTGAACACTGCTGTGACGGACAGACAGTGAACGCTGTCAGAGCTTAATTCTGTTGTTTTTAGTATCTAAACAAACTGGTTTTCTGGTATTCTTCTCCTGGTTCTTCCTGTCTGTGTATTAGTTTCAGCTGATGTCGGAGAAAGAAGGCCTCATGCAAAACATACTGGACCCCTCTATAATCTGTCCCGTCTTTCTCTTTCATTTCACACAAACACACACACACACACTTCCTGTAAGATGGAGGATGATGCAGCCTTCAGATGGAGAGAGGCAGGTTTGGATGAAATATAACCCATCTGGAACTTGACTACTGGAGGAAGGAGGTGACCCCTGGACCACAGAGAGCCTGTGTGTATGAGTGTGTATGCATGTGTGTGTGTGTGTGTGTGTCTTGTGACAGGGCTAAAGGTCTTGGCATCCCACTGCAGACTGTGTCACGTGGAGGCAGTGTGGGCTGGTGAATGGTCACGTCCAGCTGGGATCACATCTGGAATCCAGGGAAAGGGACAAAGGCTGAGCTCAGAGGACTTCTGGCCGGCTCGGAAAAGACAACCCTCAAAGTCAAAATAGATTCCAAAATTAGCCAAGAACCACGGTCTTCAGCCATGTGCCATCAAAAGTCATCGGTCCGCAGGTTTTCATTTCAGTCTGATTCTGCTTCAGCTCAGTTTTTTTTTTTTTTTTTTTCTTGATTACTTCCACATGCTTGGTTGTATATATGTTGAGATGTGAAATCAGTTGCTGGAGCTGGATGGAAAATCTGCAGATTGTAGGCGCTGAACAGAGTTCAAACAGGGTTGGGATTCATTTCACAATCAAACCCTTGAATCAGCGGATGAAAACAAACAGGATAAATACTTGGTGGAATTTACACGCATCCCATCAGCAATTACACTTTCATAGTTGCTGTATGATTGACAACAGTCGGCCGAGTGTAGCCAGGTGTTCGTCAGGTCAGGTGTGGCGCCGCGTGCTGCTGTGCCCTTTGCTGCATCCGCCCTTCTTCTCCACCTTGTGTCCCGGACGCCAGACGTCTGGTCAGGAGCGCGGCCCGCTGACCAACCCTCCAGATGCTTCCTCCAGATGTCACAGCCATGACGCATACGACTGACCCTCACCGGTACCTTGACATGTAAAGGTACTTGGCATTCACCATCCAGTAAGCACGACCCCCGACTCCACCTGATTAAGCTGGTGACCCTTTCCCTCCTCACCCTGTCAAGCGCTTCTCCAATCAAGACATAATCGTGATCAAATATTGCAAATTTTGAGGCAATCTTAAAAGCTCACATGTCTCTGCAGTGAGCTTCGAAATATGGGCCAATTTATTCAACGTCAACATGCAGAAATACATTTCTACATTGTTTAGGAGTGCATATGGCCTGACGGACCACAGTGCAGATCTCTAAACAGAATAGCAGCTACAAAGTCAAACTGTATCATCCTTGCCTGCGAGGGCTGTGCAGTTCTCTTTGATCCCGACCCAGTGTAACTAACAAGGCTCTGACTGATTGACACATCCCGGCGCATCGCCGAGGTGGTCTATAACGTCAATGACAACTGTCCCTCTGAGGCCCTTTTGTGTGCATTTAGGGGGTTTTTTTTGTCCCCCTCCCTCTGCTATTTCCAGCCATTCCTCCCTGCAGATCTGTGCAGATAGGGAGGGATGGTTGCAGGGCTGCAGCGCCCTGACTCAATCAGGCCTGTGAGGCCTTTGGCATTAAGCCCAGATGGAGGACAGAACCCCTAGGGGCCCCACAGAGGAGTTTTGGGGAGAGGAGGGACGGATCCGTGGAGGGGGTGGCGGGGGGTAGATGATGGAGATCAGAGCGGCCTGAGGCGGGTGTTTAAAATACTCACCCTGGGTCTTTGGTAGCGATCGCATCACAAAACGCAGCCGTCAGTTTTAAGTCATGCACGCTGTTTTTGTTCCCATCAGACAGGAACAAGGCGGCAAACGTTCATACAGCCAAGTGGCGGCGTTACGGGCTGCTGATGTGCCAGATACACCCAAAAACCATCAGTTGTCTGGGTCCCATGGTTTCTCTTTTGGGCCTTTGTACCAGAACAGAAGGTATAGTAACAGACGCACAACAGAAGTGAGACAGTATCTGCAGGAACGGATATCAACGGTTGTGTGATTGAGTGGCAAAATGTGCCTCTATAATGTTTCTATTGTCGATTGTGAGTTGGCACACCGCAGACAGTCACACACGTTGGGGACTTAGCTCAGTTCTTTTTTTTTTTTTTCGTGACTCATTCAGAGCTGGTGTAGAGAGGGGAAAGCTGCCACATGCACACGCTGCAGCATCCCGGTTTGGGCTGAATCCTGTATGAAATAACATAAACACATGATTGCTAATTTTATATTTAAAAGAAAGCAGGTTTAGTGCTCATTAAACCGACTTAACATAAATCCAAGGTGGCGAATTACCCCCGGAAATGTTCAGTGTAACCTCTTCGGTTCACGTGGGTTTGAAGCTTAATGAATCGGCGTGCGTTCTCACGGTCCTCACCAGTCAGCGCAATTACAGGCTGAATTTGACAAATGTCTTTCAAGAAACATTTGCATGCCATTTCAGTAAAAGCAACATCTGCTACATGTATTCATGTACCAATCCTTAATTTGTATGCCAGTGACCCTTAGATGACCTCCTGATCAACCCGCCGATGCTGTAAGTAGGATCGCTAATAGCCGCTGGGTAAATCAGGGGATTGAGGCTGAAATGAGGTGCAGGTGTTTTATTTCACTCACACAAGGAAAATACAACATACAAGGACACATCCAGCATTGTCTGCCTCCGATGGCAAGTCCTCCTGAAAGGAACCGCCTAAACTGTGAAAGGCAGCGTTTCATAGACTGATATTGATTTTCTTTATAGCTCAACTGCTCCACAGGGTAGCTGCGATTCTTTACAACTACATGACAGACGTGTTTTACTGTTTCATTTCAAAATGCTTCATATGAATTAATATTGTAAAATAATAAGATACCTCGCCTTAACTAAACCGCTTGGTACCTTCCAGACCTGTGAAGCAGTGCTCAGCCGTCACAACCAGCATTTATTCCAAACACCTTGAATAGGAAATATGCAAAAAGTGCTAAGTTTTTGCACTCTTTTCTCCTTCAATCAACTGAATAGGGACCGCACTTCTGGAAGCACTCAGTTCTGGCTTTTTAAATTGCCCAGAATTGTTTAAAGTTTGTCATTTCAGTAAAGGTTTCCACAAGAAATCCACCGAGAAGCATCTTAAACTCAAAAAGACACATGATTGACAATGAGTAACAAAATATATTGAATTGAGGCAAAGGACTGCCGTCTTTGTCCCACCGATTAAAAGGACAGTGCAAATATGACAAATGACTCCACCATGAAAAATGACAACAACCAGCGGGTGTGAGGTTTGGTTTTAACATCAGAAACCCAACAATAACTACAGATATTTATTTTAGTTAATTTCAGACATTGTGGTTTCACTAAGCTGATTATTAAAGATTTTATTCATCTGGTGATCTTCAAAACAAACTCACAGAAAGTTTTTACATAGGAATTTAAACATTGTGAAGAATTAAAAGCGATTGGTAAAGTTAAAAGGTATATATATATATATATAATATATATATATATATATATCTATATATTATATATATATATATATATATATATATATATATATACTAGTAGTTTATTTTCTTTTTTTTTGTTTTTCGACTGTAAGTTCTCCAAAATGGCCAATTTGGCAGCATTGGTGCCTTTGGAAAATTGTACCACATTATATTTGAGTAGGCTTAAATTAAATAGTTTGAGTTTTGAAGACAAACACACAAGTTGTGACTTCTCTGATGAGGAATCAGCTGGACAGAAGACAACAGCTCCTTCAACCTTCACGTGTTCGGTTTGCCAATTTCTTTCTTTTTACAGTCAAAAATAAATAAATAATAAATAGAGATACAGCAATGGTACTTTCAGACACATGGCCTCAGTACATTCATGCCCAACCAACACAAGGCTGACTTCTTTGTTCCCCCTCAGTCTGTATGATGCAGAGAGCAATGAAGTTCAGAAAACTCTGTCTCCTGTCACTTCCTCCAGCTTCTCTGAGGGACCCTCAGTCGCTCCCTGACTCACCCAGAGATATAACTTCTCCAGCAGGTCCTGGAATTGACTGGCAATAGACGACTGACATTAACCGATGCTCCACCCGCCACTGCAGCTCAGGTTTGACTTTTTCTTCAGTCTAACTAGACGCATGCATTAAACCTCAGTTTCCCACAAAACTGAGGACCCTGTGGAGTGATTTATATATGTATGTATTTTCAGTTGTCACTCACATTGCGCGTCATTGCATCATTTGCCTATTTTATTTCATTTATTTTAGCTGGATTCTGACTCTTTCTTGCACCTGCGTGAACTCCATTTGCATCTCTGTTTGTCTTTTTGTGTATCTGTATGAGTACATCCAGTGAGCAGTGTGTGAGCGTGTGTGTGTGTGTGTGTGTGTGAGAGAGAGAGGGAGAGAGACTCCATTATAATTCAAACTCTGCCCTAAACATTGTTACTTTACTTCTTTCTAAACCCGAGCCCTGGCCTAAGGGACACACACCTGGCTCCCTTCCACATGCACACACGTCTCTGTGCGTGTGTGTGTGTGTGTGTGTGTGTGTGTGTGTGTGTGCAGTTTGCAGTGTGCATACTGCAGGCACACACACCTGGTCACTCCATCTCTCTCTCTTCCCCTTCCTTTTTCCCTGCCGTCTCCATCTCCTCATCATTTTCACCCTCATTTCCTCGCCGTGTTAAGATGCTTATTTTCTATCTCTTGATCTGCAAGTCATCCTTAAACCTTTTAACACGGCTCTGGCCCCGCGGACTAATCGTATTCCATAAATATTTAAAAAGGGCAGAAATCTGCTGGAGGTTGCCTTATCTGGAGCCCTGACGATAATCATCTTAACCAGGACCATTATGATTTTAATTACCTGTCTTTGATTTCCTAACTCGGGAGTGTGGTTATTCCTGGCCCCGCGGTACATTCCAGGTTAAAAGGGTCCCTGGGATTAGCTCCCCTCCTGATAATTGAGTCCATGTCAAAACGCAGATTTATCTGTGGAAAGGTGTTTAAAGTTACAATCTCAGGATCCCTTCTCTTCGGCTAATCAGAGCGGCGGTTCAGAGCCGATTCTGGAACATGCCACCGGCTGCCGGTTTCTCCTAACAGTCGCGAAAACAAGGGTGACTGCAGAGAGGTTTCAGTGTTTGACATACAACCTCATTTCACTAAAATCTTTCCAGTTCTGAAGAACAAACTGGAATCAGAACTCGATCATGAACATGCTGAAGGAAAACAGTCGACCATATTCTCCCGAGAATGTTGTTTGTTTAATATTGGGCTGTTGAGAGTTTTAATATCTATATCTCAATTGAAATGAGATAAATAAATGTTGGGGTTTATTTTTCAGTGTCTCGAGCCTTGTGTCTGCTACCTGAACCCTTGAACAACTAGAATTTACATTCATGTAACGGATTACATGTCTTTGGTACTTCAGTAACAACAGTAGATGCATTTTAACCAAAAGGACACAAGTATGAACGATTTGCTTTGGATGCACTTTTTGGACAGTTTAGCAGAGGCGGTGAGATTAAAAACATGCAAATGAGGAACAGTGTGGAGGCACAGTGGGGTCCGCCTTGCACTCGTGATTAATGGGCAGAATCTCAGCTGTTTTCCAACCTGAAAGGTCACTTAAGTTCCCTCTGAGAGCAACTTGGGGTTCAGCGTTTTGTCTGAAGACACTGCACAGGCAGAGATGGGGACTGAGGTTCTCTTTACACAATATTTTCAAGTGAAAACAAGAACGTTGCATTGTGTTCTGGGTGTGTGTTAACACGATGCTCGGAAAACTTGTGTTTTCACCACTTTAAATATTAACTGGACCCAAGGCTCCATCTGATTGGTGACTTTGTTTTGGGTCGTTTTTAACCAATCGGTGTGTGAAAACAGGAAACACACACACAGGATCCACCTGGTGGCTGTGTGCATGTCTGCAGTGACGTGCACGGAGGCAGGCGACATGCTGTACGTCTCGTCGCTGCAGGGCCATCAGTGCCGCTGCCGGTGCCAAAGCATGTAGCCCCGCAGACAGCCAAACCTCATTGTGAATAAAGAGGAACATGTTGTCTGGAAAGCGCTGATCTGGCTCTGTCTGCACCCACCCAACACCTCCTCCACCCCGTGCTTACCCCACCTCTACATCTGCTTTGAAATGGCAAGGAAGTGACAAAATGACTGGTGCTAACAAGAGGCCATAATTAACTGCATTGGAGAAAGCAAGCACACACACATACACACACACACACACACACACACAGACGTGGACACGCACAGCCTTTCATACACTCAGCCATAAGGGCTCATGCTAATACACACACTGTATTCATTCACATGGGAGTTCTCGCAGGGGCCCGTCCAGGGCCACATATGGGCACACACATGGACACAAAGGTACTCGCACGTAAACACACACACTGGCACGGGGTTTTAATAATCATGTCTGGAAAAATTAACTTTGAATCCAGAGCTTTTTATGTTTGCCCACATGCTCAACAGGCTCCTTCCATTTTTACTGCCAGCTTGTTAAGTGTCTTCTGGCAGCGCGGCGCTCAGCAGCCAGGCAGCCGCTCACACACCAACCGGTTCACCACTCGGAGCCCGACCAGCGCCAACGTGCAGGGTATAGTCTCTGCCCCGCGTAGCTGCAGGCCCGGTTTTATATGGAGCCAACCGGGTGAAACAGTGGCCTGCAATCAAACAGTTTACAACTGAATATTTATAAAAATTCTAACATATTTATGTGTCATTTAATGCTGTTAAAAATAACATTTATTTACATCTGGAGCAAAAGATTATTTTTTTTGTGTTTTTCAATGAACTTCGCTCTCAGTTCTTGGTTTTAACTGGACAGTTTTCAATCACTCGAACTATGCTCTTAATTTTAGACATTTTTAATTGGAAAAAATCTGAACATTTCAAAAGATCCATAGGAAGAGTCCATTAAAGACTTTAAATGATGGTTTTCTGTTTTTGACATGACATTTGAAGACTATTCAAGCTGCTTTTCTTTAAAACCCACATAAAAAAAATTTAGTTTATTTATTCATATCATTTCAAAATCTGCAGCGATGCCAATGTCAGTTCAGAAACGAGGAGGGGTGGCATGGTGTCGATGAGAAACAAGGAGAGGCTGTCTGAAGGCCCAGCTTAGGAAAAATTAATTATTCACCTACCACATATATCAGTTTGGAAGAATATACGGTACTTTTAACTCATAAGAGGAATCAGACAGAAAATACTTGAGCAGATTATGTACAAATAAAGCATTTGGACCTTCTGAACAATTGCACTTTTGCACTGACTTTGTCAAGAACTGTTATTCACCATAATGTTTAACCTGGTGGCATTTTGATCTCTTCATTCTTTAATTGTTGAATTCATAAACAAACTAGTTCAAAATCAATATTTACTAAATTTTAGAATTTGTTCACCAACATGCTTGAAAATGCATTCAAATAGCAACATGCGTAGGTTATTTTTCACATTTGTTTGTTAAATCTAATCTGAAAAAATACACATCAGCTGTTAGTCAGCTGATTAAAAAAAACAGTAGACAAGATTTAAAACTATTTCAAATCTCTCACAAACCGGAAAGGGCTGTCGAAGGAAGCCGGAGTATCTGAAGAAAACCTAGGAAAAATGTGCAAACTCCACTCAGAGAGGCGCCCAAGCCTGGACTCAAACCAGGAATCTTTTTACTTTGAGGTGAGAAAGCTTATCACGACAACTAACTCAAACTTTATTAATCCCCTTGGGATCCCTCGACTCTTTTTAGGGCAGTTGAACAGACAGCAGCATGACGGCCGCACAACAGGCTTCCAAAGCTTTCCAGCACCGCAGAACAATCCCTACCTTTATGTGCCTGTTTTTGAGGATGTAACGTTGACGTCGCCCAGCGCTCCCCCCATTTATGAAATTCTGCTGCAGCCAGATCAACACAAACGCGTCCACACATCCCAAATATCCCACTTTTCCATCTTATTTCCAACCATCTCTAAAGCTCGCATGGCACACTTCCCCAAAGACCCCTCATCTTACATGCTAATGGCTTGTACACACACGCACACACACACGCACGCACACGCGCGCAATGCAGTTGCCAAACCAAATACACACAGCTGTCACACTAAGACCCCATCCAAACTAGCACCTCTTCTTCCTTGTGATTATGGAGAGCGTGTTGGCAGGAGGCGCTGGCCCAATAGCCATTTAGCTGATTCCAGTGAGGAGATATTGGGGGAAAGTTGGTGGGGAAGTGCTTTCATGCCGACTGCCAGTGATGGAGAGCCCCGGCTGCCTTCCATCTCCTGAATGAGGAGCAAATTATTCCAAATCATTTGGGAACGAGAGGCAGAAGCAACCCCTTTTATTTTTTGGATGCATTAACAATGTTTTCAGTCGCTTTGTTGGCGGCATCAAAAAGGTGGGCCCTGCCAAAGATTAGCTGGATAAATTGCCTAATTGATCCATTCACTTTTTAACTGATGCTTTATTAAGGGGCTCTGGAGTGAGGAGGGGAGGTGGGACGGGGCTGCGGAATGCTGCTGTGAACGGCCACGTGCACACGCACGCAATTTGTGTATTTTGTCACCCTGAAAGCGCACGGCGAAGACAACCCCGACGATGATTAGGCGCACTGCAATCCGCAATATTAGGAATAAAATATACTGCGCCTCTTCCCTCGGTCATCAGTGCGTTTATTTATGAATACACACCAAACAAACACATCTGTGTCACCCATTAGGTGTCCTGAGTTTTCTCCCACTCCGTCTTATTCATGGAAATATTAACGCTCTTCATCATAATCAGTCTTCTTAACTGTTAGCATATTAAAATGCTCTAATCCCTGCATAAATATTGGAGGGCTTACACTATTAAGGTGATGGATGGAGGATGTTCAGAGGGAACACCTTGCATTATAGAGTGACTGTGAGGCAAAGTGAAGTGAGTCAGGCTCATTCAGCGCTGAGCTCACTGCAAATACAGTCACACACTTCACAGTTTGCTCAACATACAAAACGAATCACTTGAGGGGTGAAATTTATTAAATTCCTGGTTTGAAATGTGTAAAATTTCCTTTTCAAGTTACAGTGGCAACACTGTTATCAGCACTCGTATGCATTTTTGAGGAATAAATGGAAAGAAAGCAACGTGCAAAAAGTCAGGCTTCATCTATAAATGTTGGAGTAAGGTGGACATGATAATTATATATAAAACTGAAATATTTCAAGCCCTTTAGTTACTGTGATCGGCCGCTGGGAAACAGCATGACTGAAAGCAAAAACAAATTATGCTGATTTCCTTCCAGTGTACGAAAAAGTAACATTCAACCCATCTTGCAAAGTCTCAGACCGGCTCCTCACTTCTTGTAGTTATCTTGATGTCGTCAGTTCGCGCCCGACAGACACAACACCTTTACAGGTTCAGCACTGGCATAATTTTGTGAAAGGAAAAAGAAACCACAGTCAAGCATCAAATCAGCTCTCTCTGCTTCCGTCAGTTTAGTGACAACAGTCTTGTTCAAGGTAGCATTCAATCTTTGAAAGCTGGAAGCCAAGTAATTAGCCGAGTGTATTCTCAAAAATTAATCTGAAGATGTGTCAAAGTTTGTCTAATTCCAGTTGTTTCTTCTGTGAGAAGCAGGTACAAGTGCAGTACTTGTTACAGTCAGCATAATTAAACTGATTGATGAAAGAAGCAGAGTATTAGAAAGATAAGTGCAGACTGATTCAACTCCTTTAAAAACTCTAAAACTGTTCTTTTTTTTTATTATTATTCCCATCATTGAAACTCTACTAATGATGCCAGTGTCATCAGGCTGATTACAAAAAGTCTGAACCTGCCTTGGCTGCTTGTTCCTAAAATTCCCAGGATGCATGTCAGCGATCCCAGGAGAATGGGTGTGAACAGGTTCTTTTCAGCTGGGATTTGTGTGTGTGTGTGTGCAGAGAAAGAAACAGTGGCAACACAGGGTTTGTGGCTGAGCTGAACCCCATTAGACAAACCTCTTTATTCTAATTTCCCTCAAGAATGTGAATAATTACAAAATTCTTCTTTTCTGGTGAGAAGGCCTTCGTAATGTCTGCATGTCAATCCTAATCAAGTGAGGGATTGAGTTGGAAATAATTAAACCAGGGCTAGAAAAGGCAGATTAACCCAAAAAGCCGCCTCCTGACAGAGTGAGACGTCTCCGCCGTGGACCCAGTATTGGGTTTGGACGGGGGTTTTGGGCATCTGCTGAGATTTGCTGACTTGGTTCTGCGAGGGCTGCCGGACTTGGCAGGGGATGAAGCCAACCTCCTCAGCTCCTCCACTCGGTCGAATTCCACGGTGACACTTGCCCCAGTCTGGATCTCATTAGGAGACCAAGCCCACCAGGTTTCTGAGCGAGCAGGGCCAGAAATTTGGAAGCGAGTCAGGATCATGCTTGGTAGACTCTGTCCTGGTTAGCATCTGCTGTGCTCCACACACATCTGCTGCAACGCTAGACTTTCAAGGGATTACGCAGTTTCTCCTCTTTCTCAGGACTGTAAACCAGTGAAGTTTGTTGAGGCTGCTAATGCCATCCAACACAATGACGCCTGGACGTTGTGTAAAATACAGGCTGGGCATGTGACTGTTGTGAAGTTGTCAAAATTAAATTTGCACAGGCCAAAGAAAACCAAGAGACATTGTCGAAATTACAAGTTTTTCCCATGCTTTTATCATGTAGGACCCTGCTTTTGTGTGTTGGTGCGAGTGGGTGTGTAAATCAGTGTTTGGCTACAGCGTAATGATTTGGCGAGCGGGATCTGCTTTTCTTCAAGGCCATACAGTGGGCTCCAGGAAAAGTGTCTCCAGAGTGTATTTGTCCTGAGGAGAAGTTCTCAATAAAGCTCTTCAATCGATCTGGTAGCACGACTGTAACAGGAGACACGACTCTGCAGTAGAAATCACTGCATCTAAATGTCTTAATTTCTTGTAATGGCTTACAAATCAAACATGCAAAAGCAAATGCAGAAATAAAATGGTCCTTTAGTTTGATGGCCGATCTATCAT